>NW_015506044.1:567039-602948 GCF_001515645.1 Sinocyclocheilus grahami | reverse complement strand
ATATATATATACATATATATATATATATATATATATATATATATATATATATATATATATATATATATATATATATATATAAATATATACCTGTATATATATATTCCTTTTACTTAAGAGAGAAAGAATAGAAAGACCAGGGAGTCCAAATAGTCTCTGTCAGACACCCAAAGTCAGTGTCCTTTTGACCTCTGCAATTTAACACTGTATCTTCATCTCTAACCCATAGCCAATGCAGTAATGACAAAGGTAGCAATAATAATAATGTAGTATTCATGGAGCTCAAGGTGGGTCGTAACCCTGCTCTTTGACCTCTGCTGCGGGGAGAAGCGATCAGTTCAGGTAACCTGCCGCTGCAGCTTTTTATGCTAATATGATCAATAGCTCTGCTCCACTTCGACACGCTTTTGTTTCGCAGGGCAGCGAGGAACTAATGAGCGGCTGCAGGATTTTTAATTTGGGGTCAGCTAAACTATAGGGATTTCCCAGAAGGCTGAGCAGGATATAGCAATTGTTATCAGGGGGAAATGGGTGAACTGCTGACTTAATTGCACACCACGATGCAGCATGTATGAATTTAATATTATGAGTGTACACTATACAGTACAGTGGTGGGCCAAAAAACAACAACTTTCAGTTAGTTAGATTCTCTGGGCCGCCATTCAGGCTCACAAGTGAAAATGGCCAAAGAGGGGAAGGGGACATTAAAAATGGGAACACGGCTGGCAGCAAGTCACAAGGACCACGTAATACTTATAATTTTTCATCATGGCCATGGTCATTGATTTTCCAAGTAGAAGTAGGAAGAGTTCAGGTCAAAATTCTAAATGAAAATAAATGGCCCATCATACTTAAGGTATAGTATGCAGTTTTTGGGAGGTAAAACATGCTGCAAAATTAACAAAAACCATGCTTTTAAGAACTTTTTTTTATTCCTTAGAGTACTTGTGACATGCACATATTGATTTTAATATTAATGCTCCTTCACCATCAGCCAATTAGTAGCCTCTTTGACCTTGTCTTCCTGATTGATCGTCCACTTTGTTGGGACAACCTAGCTAAGGGAAAGTAGATAATTGAATTTGCTGGTTGCATCTAAGTCTTTGGACACACAAGACATCACCTTCATGCCAATGAATCATCTGGACGGCTTCTCAAAAGAAAGCTCCTGTTGTATCCAACATTTAAATGCACCTAGATTTTGCAAATGTGATTGCAGCTAATTATTTGTTCAGATAAAATGCAAATAAATCCATCTGAGGTTTTAATAAGAGGCTTAGATTGGATTGACAATAATACAAGGTATACATCAAAATCCATAAAGAAATGTATTAATTGCTCATCACAGAAGCAAGCTGTTCCCTGTTCTTACCTAAATTTTATGAATAAAATATATACACACATATTCTTCATTAGCATAAAAATAATGTTCTGTATATGTATATATATTTATTCAAGGTGAAGTGGATGATGGTAGTCTGTATGTACATATGCATGTGTGTGATCAAACAGATACATTTATGCCTTTTACCTTTATCCACTAAAGCAGGGCACAATATACACAGACTGCCATCATCAACTTCACCTTGTATAAATATATACATACATCAAACATTATTATTATGTTAATGAAAGACCTGTAGGAGAAGAACCCTTTTTGACACATGCAGCTCAAGCCAACTCCCATATCACCTCATGTATGACATTAAGTCAGATTTCTATTTAATGTGGGCCAGACGCTCTCCTTGACCCACACTGGGGCTGCAAGGCCATCTTTTATTATAAAACTGAATGGCCCTGGCTGAATTACATATCACATTGCACAGGCAATAGATGGGAAATAGAGAGTTGGGGTGATGACACCAGGACTGGGGAACTGTTATTGTTCATCCGGGAGTGTGATATTTGATTCGACCTGCCCATGACCTTATTAATCATTCATCTTTCATCATAAGGTGGACTTTGTGGTAAAAGACAAACCTGTGTGGAAATCTATCTATCTATCTATCTATCTATCTATCTATCTATCTATCTATCTATCTATCTATCTATCTAGCTATCTAGCTATCTATCTATCTATCTATCAGGACAAACAAAGCTCAAAAGATAAGCATTTATTTGAAATATTATTATATTATGGGAAAAAATTTTTTTTTAAAAGCAGACAAAAAGAGAAACACTTAAAAGAAAATAGCAATATTTATGTGCAATATTTGTTTGCAAAGCCTCAAAGAAAATCACACATTTTATTGTAGGATTCCAGGTTTAAAGAGAAAAAAATGTCTATATGTGTGTTAATGAGTGTATTACATTTATATTGTGATGAACAAAATAGCAAATAAATCATTAATCACAATTTTTTTGCCTGACAATTAATCATTAGCAAATAAAGGGTTATAAAATTGCTAAAGCATTCTAGTACAGGTACTTTAAATGAAACAAAACCGAGGCACAATATAATGTATTGTTCTGTTTCTCTCTTAAACCATGCATTATTGAAATGTGAGGATGCAGTGGTAAATTGAAAAAGAAAAGGCTGTTTATGCTGAAACAGCTGGGGGATGTGCATATTGGGCGATGTGAATGCAGTCAGATGCAGATTTCTGCTTCACTGGCTAAAGATCTTACTGTGATATAATATTATGAGTTTGAGAGAAGAAAGTATGTGAGGTACTTTGCATATATGGATGTGATGCGTGAGCATGTTATGCCTGTGGACGCAGGTGTGTCCTGATTTAAATGTTCATGCTTGTGGACAGCAGTTCATTAGAGAAAATCTGTTTCATTTTTTTTTTCTTTCGCTGTGTGGTTTATGGGTGTGAGCTACATTTCCCTCTTGGGTCCATACCTTTTGCTGAGTGTTTCGCAGTGCTTTGGAAAGAAACGTTCTGCTCTTCCAAACCTGAGGAAGATTAATATTTAATGCCAAAACCAGTTTTATATTCCAAACTCCTCTCTCATTCTACCTTACACTTCACATTCAATTTCTCAGGTTTGCCGTCTCCTTCACTCCCTCGCTGTCTCTTTTTCTCTCCCTGAGTTCTCATTAAACACCTCTTCATTGGACAGTGGACAGGAACAAGTCCAGACTGTCCTGCACTGTCCCGTTCTGTGTCGATCTCACCTCTCACTCCATTTTCTCAGTCGGTGAATCTGAATTTCTTTCCCACATCGCTCATGCTTTGCTTTGCCATGCTCACTGACTTTCTAGAATCCCCCAATGTCTATACAGTACAACACAATGAGTCAACTTTTACTAAAAGGCAAAATAAAATATCAATCCTGTTATCTTGATTTTGTTTAGCAAACGATTGAAGTTATCCTGCTGCTACCAAACAGAAGTGCAACACCAAATTAACTATTAAGAGTGGTTATAAAGAAAGACAGGTAGAGGGAGAGAGGGAGAGTCTTTGGGGAGGAAGGGAATGAATGTTTAGCCTCACACTCATAGATGGCCCAATTATGTTGCAATTTTAGGCCACTTTGCTGAAAGTCTGTAGAGCTCAGTCCTGACAAAGAGGTCCATTAATAAGTATCAACATGCGATACCAGAGCTACTTTGATCTCAGGCCCATGTGAGAGAGCATAATGGCAATATTCAGGATTCATTCACATAAACCCTGAGTGCATAAATGTGCGATGTTAATCATGACCATGTGCTACATTCATAAAAAAAATTTTTTTAAAAACCTTGTTACAATAATTTCCACAAACATGCCATTGTTATATGTCCCAAAAGTACCCAAACCCCACAATCATATGTGCATGGTGAGGATTTATCTTCAAAACCAGTTACTGGAATAGCCACACCTCTTAATTAGGAGTGGGCGTCTATATACTTTTGGCCATGTATTGTACTAGACTTGGCCAACATCATGTATACCCATTCCAGATATGCTTTGGATTAAATGAGACTAAGTAAATCACACATTTAACGTTTTAAGCCTTGGTAAAACACCTTGCAAATAATGCTAGTGATTTAATGTGACAAACGTTCCCATTATAGTGTTCTAGTTTGTCTATGCTTTAAGCACGCAGCGTGCGGTCCAGTGGTGTACGGGACCCACCCGCAGACAAAAAAAAATTCTGATTTGTTTTCCAGTGCTTGCTGTAGACTGACTGTAGGCTTTACACTTCATAAATGACAAAAATCTAGAAACATGAACAGCAAAACACTGTACATACAACTTTTCAAGCCAGGTTGAGCTGGTTATCTGCATCCCGCATTCTGCAAAACTTCCATTTCAATCAATGAAGCTGTTGCATAATACGCATTGTAGTTGAGGTGGTAAAATACAGCCAGCTATTGCAAAACTGCTACAAGCTGGGCTTCTCAATCAATCTTTCTTATATTGTATTTTATTTCCTCACACTGAATTAACTAAACTGAGACTACAATCTTTTGAGCTGCTTTAAACTCAGATTGTAAGCAAACTTAGACCTGGCTATAACACATAAACCAGTATTCTTCCAATTGTTCTCCAAAAGTTTAGCTATAATGTCAATGCAAGCTTATTTGTCTGAAATAAAATACACCGATTATTTTATTCAATGCTGTTCAGTTGCTTTGTCACAATCTGTATTGTTAAAAGCGCTATATAAATAAAGGTGACTTGACTTGACTTGACCAATTATTTTTCGAATTTGGGGCTGTCAATCAAACCCTGACACATCCTCAAAGGCCAAACTTGCAGTAATTTCTTTCCCCAGCTGTAGCATGTTTCATTTCCAGCTGCATTTTATTGTGGTTAAGATGATAGTGAAAAATGGACTGACAGGGTGAACACAAAAATCTGAAGCAATCAAAGCTTGAATTCAAATAGCTCACTTTTCTTTCTGCCTTCAAAATGACCTCCCATTGCGTTGCAATCACAAGCAGGCAATTTAGGATGTGACAAACTAGTGATTTATTAATTTCACTTTTTCCACACCAAATACACCCAAGTTTCAACAGCAAACGCATGAATAAAAATCAGCACTTTTTTCTTGTTCAAAAACACACTAATTTTCACAAAGATTTGCTGAACCAAACCCAATGGAAGATCACATCTTGGACACACAATTCGGATTCCACAAAGCCAGAAACGCACTTAAGCAAAAATATTTGAAATAAATGAATTCATTCATCACTGTTCTCCACTTCTTTACATACTCTGTGCAGGGAATGTGACAGACTGGAGGATATTAACAATGGCGATTCATCAGCGTTAGCTTCCAAATACTTGGTAAGATGTCCCTTCAAAGGTTAGACGCTTGACTCTTTTGTGGCCTGACCTTGAGCGGGTTGGTGGATGGTTGTTTGATGAATTGATTGTGTGGGCATTAGTGACAGAATATCGGAAATGTGACACTTGTGCTCAAAGCAGTAGAAAGCTTTGGCTTATAACATTGTGAGGGGTTAATAGGTCGCCTCAGAACAAGTGGAAAATCAGTGCACTTCCTCTGTCTGTCGGCAACAGGAAATACAGTTTAGATTGAGAGCCATTATCAAAAACCAGTTCTGAATGATTCATTAGTCAGCTGGACCTGCTGAAAAGACATGAAAACTGGTCCACGCTAATTCATGTTATTTAGTGGTGGTTTATTGCTGGTCAACCAGTTGAATGCAAAACAAGAAAACTGAACGAATATCCGTATATACTCAATTCGGTATATGGGGAGTATATTGTGACTCATTTTAATGCTTAATAAAAAAAACATTCAACACAAGATACATGCAGCTCACTGATCTATTTTCAAGTGCTCCAATTATTTTTGATGAAAGACAACCCAGTACTTAACTCTTTCCAATTGGCCAGCCACCACCAGCATTTTTGACCATTTTCACAAAAATATAATGGCCTTCAAAGTACTTTCTTATATGAATATCTGAACTTGCAATGTGTCAAAAGAAAGAACAGACCCTCTGCTTTTAAACAAATTCAAAATAAAGCTTCATGCATAATTTTTTTTATCAACATTTGAATATAAATGTAATTTATATTAACAAAAAGCTGAGAAAATCGTGTTCTTGTCAAAGACTTTGTCTGGATCGAATTCAGAACAATAATCAAAACATATGGAGTAGATCGTTTCATCAACATCCCCAAAGCTCCATTTCATTTGGTAATGTTAGGCAGTTTTGATTTATAGCATATAATGTTATATGATCACATTATTTTACATATGCATCTGCTTACATATGTGATAGCTTGTTTCTGCTTCTTCTTCTCCATGTTTTGATCAAGATGTTCAGTACTCTTTCAGAAGATGTGTAATAGTGCCCCCTAACCTATAATAGCCAAAACATGGAGAGCTTGAAAATTCCATCAACGGTGGGGAATAATGTCTCATAAATTATGGAAAATTTAGTCAATGGTGGGGAAAGTGTTAAAGGGGTCATATGACGTTGCTAAATAGAACATTATGCTCTGTATTTGGTGTAATGCAATGTGTTTATGCGGTTTAAGGTTAAAAAAAGACATTATTTTCCACATAATGTACATTATCATTTCTCCTCTATGCCCCGTCTTTCTGAAATGCGCCGATTTTTAAAAAGCTCATCATCTGAAAAGCGAGGTGTATGCTGATTGGCCAGCTATCCAGTGCATTGTGATTCGCTAAACACCTCAAGCGTGTGATGGAAATGTTACGCCACTTATCATACTGTGATGCCGTGTCCCGGTGCCATGAGACAACACCAATAACACCCATTACAAACGAGGCATTTGTTGCATCCAGTGGGGACATAATTACTGATTATAACGACTTATACTGTCTTTTTATGCATTACATTGCGTATCGCGCCGCGTAAACATAAAACCATGTCTGCATTTGTGATCGGAGAAACGACAAACAACAAGCGCTACTCTACACTGCTCAAAACTCACGTTTGAATCGTCAGTGGCAAATTCTTTAAATATAAAAAACTTACAGGCTGTGAGTCAGAAGCGCCAGACTGTCCTTGCAAAGTTGGAACTGCCACACTTTAAAGAAACAGCCTTTGTGCACAGCATTGTTGGCTGACGTTACTCTGCAGGTTCAGGAAACAGTCCTCCGTAAAATACGTTGCACACATCTGAATATTTGAGTTGAACTGTTCTGGAACAGTGTTGCAAATACAACTTAACCACTGATTTCTAGTTGTGTCCTCTTTTGGAAGGCCAAACAAAGTAGTTTCGCTTTCACAACGAAACACACAGCGTCACACACGGCGGGCTTGAGTGAGCGGCGGCCGGCGGGCCAGAGTGAGGAACGGCCGACGGGCTTGAGAACGGCACGGCCGGCGGGCTTGTGGCAACCACATGTGATGACCCCGTGCTAGACTCCGCTTCGTCGACGGTGAAAGCCCATCCGGCGATCCACAGTGCGAAGTTGATGTATTTCCTCAGCGACCTGCACGGATCAGCTCTAGGCATGACGAAGCGGATATCGTCCTCTTTTGGAAGGCCAAACAAAATAGTTTCGCTTTCACAACGAAACACACAGTGTCTCCAGGACATGGCGGAGGTGGCAACAACAATACTACAGCGAGAATAAAAGTTGCGCCTTCTTTCTTTGCGTGAACATTTGGGCGGTGTTATGCAAATCTTCCCACGCAGTGACGTAGATATGAGGGGGCGTGTTTAAGCGAGGCATTTTAGGAGGGCGTGGACGAGTCTTAACTTTTATAAAGAATATCTCTTTGGGTTTGAGACTTTAGTCTTTGCAACTTTAGGGATCTTATCTATGCACGAAAAGCTTGGCACACTCCAAAGAGAAAGGAAAATTTTAAATAGCATCATATGACCCCTTTAAGCAATGTGCAATTTCCACCCAGCACTTCACACTCCAGTTCAGTAGGTGGTGGAAACATTTACCTGCTTCTTCTGCTGTTTCTACAGACCAACCTCAAAGGTCCATTTCTGCCACCTACAGGACTGGAGTGAAAAGTAATTACCACGGTTTCATTTATGAGCGAACTATTCCTTTCAGCTACTTAGTGAAACCTGGTAGAGACATCAGCATGCTGGCTTCCAAAATATACTATTTGGTGTTGATACACCACTGTCTCCAGTAGTTTCATTCAGCAAAAACTAATATGTAATCTCTGTATGCCACACAGTATTTGCTGACCAAACAACAGTGAAACATTACAACAATATCAACCTAATAAAATTGCCTTCTCGGCAGGGCATGGTCACAGTTAAAGATTAAATAAACAGTGAAGGTCGAAATATGGAATGCATTTACAAAACCACTGCGACATTCAAAAATAAAAGCAGAGTTGTCTTTTGTCTGTGCTGTGTATTGGGAAAGCATCAGTGAACCTACGCCTCACCTGGCACAGCCGTTATTTTCAATAAATAGATTGTTGGGGAAAGATATAGAGAAGTTGATTCATCTAAACCGTCCCAGCTGGCCTGTTCACCCCACTACATCTGTCCCCCACTTCAACAGAGAGAGCTTTGGCGGAGAATCCGTCACACTCTGCCGAGGTCCGCCCAGCCTGCTGCTCCCAGATTTCCATATTTGCATATGTTTGTGTGGTTAATTACAGATTAAGGTGTCTCAGTATGGTCTGCTTAATTAACATTTTAAAGCTATATACTGTAAACAATGATTTGGAGCTTGCTGGGTGAGTGTGAGGGATTACATGATGGATGTTTTTATGAGATCGGTAATGACAGTTTTTATTTTTACATGGTAAAACAAAATCAACAAAATCACAGCTGGAAGAAATTTGTGGGAAAAGAATATGTGAATGAGAAGGGAAATCTCTAGTGGTCCTTACCAGTAAACTACAAGATCATCTTCTTAATCATTATTTTTGCCTTGTTTTTTATTGTATAAATGTTATTATGGTAAAAATAAATAAATAAATATAAATTGATTGATTGATTGATTGATTGATTGGATGGATGGATTAATTAATTAATTAATGAACTTCAAAGAACATTTCTTAAGAAAATTGTGTAAAATAATGTATCACAAATTAAAATCTGTTTCGAACTTCTGTCCACCTCAGAATAAAAACTAAAAAAAGTAATTTCAAGATAAAATTTTAAATTAGAAAGTTATATTGCAATAATTAAAGTTGAATTATGAAATATAAAAGTCACACTTGCAAAAATATAGTTGCAGCTGTGAGGTATAAAGTCACAACTGGGAGATACAAAGTCACATTACAAGACATAAAGCTGCAATTGTCATATAAAAAAGTTGAATTATTACTATTAACTCTTTCCCCGCCATTGACGAGTTATCTTGTCTTTTAGAAGAAAACGCTTCCCCGCCAAAGACGAGTTTTGACGGCTTTTCGTGTTTTCACTGTTATACACTCGGGCGCTATTACACATCTTCTGAACGAGTACAAAACCTCCCGAACAAATACACACATGAACAGGACGGAGAAACTTTACATCTCTTATGTAAACAGATGCATATGAAAAATAATCCGATCATCAGCAATAGACAGCATATAAATGAAAACTGTATAATGTTACGGAGAAAAATGTTTATCCAGGAAGTGGTATATGTCTGTGCAAGCTTTGAGGTATTGATGGAAGCGATTTACTGGATTTATGCTTTGATAATCGTACTGAATATTATCCAGATGTAGTTTTATTGCTCAAAATAATGATTTTTTTATGAAACCTACCTATATTCAAGTGTTGATAAAAAAAGGTTTTTTTTTTTTTTAAAGTAGTTTAAAAGTAGAGGCTCTGATCTTTATTTTGGTGTATTGCATATTCTAATATTCATACAGCAAAATATACTGGAGGCATCAAATTTTAGTGAAAATCATGAAAATCGCTGGCGGTGGCTGGCAACTTTTTTCAAAAATGCTGGCAGGGAAAGAGTTAAAGGTCACATATTTTACACCTTTCTGGAGTTTTATTTTAAGTCTTGATGTTCTTAAGAATACATATTTGCGGTATAAGTACCAAAAACCATCTCAATTTATTTTTACAGCTCCTCTCTCAGGAGCTCTGCAAAGAACAGGTCAATTTTGGCCTGTCTAATTAATATTCATGAGCCTCTCTTCTGATTGGCCTGTTGTTTTCTGAGTGATGCATGGCCAGGCCAACCACAGGTAACTAGGGTCATGTATCCTGTAGCCTGCTGTAGATTGTTGATACTCACAAGTAAGGTCAATAGAAACACCAGTAATGATGGTCAATGCTGAGCGAAATGTTGTCCGGCCTTACATGTTTGAGCCAAACTCAGACCCCGAATCGGCGACAACAGGAGACAACCAACCACCTCCTCAAACGCGCTTACAACAGGATGTTTCAGAATGGTAATTCATGTTTTTTTTTTTCGAACACCAAATGCAGTAAATACAAACCTGACCAGTCGAGCGTTTGCGATCACGTGAACTTGAAGACACTTGTACAAATGCGGATGGGTGATATTAATGGAAATGATTCCAGATTGGCGATGTAGTATTTGGTTTCTGTATTCTGTACTGTATTTTCCTGCGCTCAAACCTGCCAATCTAAAGGATCAACGCTGTGTATGGCGTTTGAGGTAATTTGTGAATTAGCATAGACTTCCTTCTAGTCTAAATAAAACAATTTGCAGCTGTTACTATTATTACAATTGTATACAAAACTTTGTATTATGCTTGTTATAGAGTATGTAACGTCATGTGCACTACGACGCGGTTGTCATGGCGACTGTCACAACCCTACTGTGCAATGATGTAGTTTCCTGACATCCAGACTGAACAGCGTTTTCTCGACATGTTTCCGTGTTGTTGTTGCTCAGCAATGGCATGGACGCGATGTTGTCTGGGGATTTGGCAAAAGGAGAGTGGGACTGTGGGCAGTGCTCGGGGTGGTGACTGAAGACGTTGACTGAGTAGTTCTGACATCACCTTTTTACGGAAGTCACAGTGGTTCGTGAAAAAGCACAGCTACTTTATGCAGGCTGTGTGGATTTGTCTAAGGATTGACTGATTTGAAACTTGGTAGTTGAAATATGGTAGTTACATAGCACCTAGACCTGAGTTATCATGAAAAAAGACAGGAAATTTCAGTTTTGACAATATGGGACCTTTAAAAGTATACTAAGGCGGAAAGCACCTTTCATAACAAACCTTATTAAATGTTGTTAGATTTATGCTTAAAAAAATAAACAAATAAAACATATTTGCCAAGACTTATAAGATCACATTCTCTTGTTCTTTCAGTTCTCAGCAGTAGTTTAGGTATGTCTCATTTAACCTGCTGAGCTCGGTGGGGTTCAGTGTCTTTGACCTATGACTCAGTGGGAGCTGGAGGCTTCTAGCTGCTGTTGCTTTGACCTGAGTATTTGACTTAGTTTTCTCTGACTGGCAGAGTCAGTTATCTCAAAGTAACGCCTCAGTTTCCCTCGCCCCTCTAATAGTGCCGCAATGTCATCTAATTGGGAGAACTGAAGCATGCACAGAGGCAGAAAGAGCTCCGTGGAATATGCAGAAGCTGCAAGCCGAGAGACTACAGTAGGCAATCTGCACTGAGTTATTATTACACTATAGTCAATGATTACCCCACCACTGGAAGATACAAAAACACACTGAGCTAAAAGCCCTGAGACTAATTAATTCTCCAGGACGTTTAATTGAAGTTTCCGCTTTGGAGTCAAATGGTTTTTTGCTTGTAAAACTCTGTTCTGTGAAATTGTCTTTACTACAAGAGACTAGGAAAGCCAAGGCTGTCAAAATCCTTGGGGACAATACTTAGCATTAGGGGGCATATAGCGTTATTGACCCACCACACTTATATTGGACTTCAGCAGGGGGTGAGCTGGGAAACTCTGAGGTCTGTCGATATGTCTGATACACACAGCAGCAGCATCACTGCCAGCCATGATGAATTATCCATCCCCATTAATCAAAGCTCCAGGAAAGTTGTGGAGTCTGACAAGACAGTAGTGCACAACTTCATACAGCTTTATATAGTTAACCACCGCCCTATATTTAGCCCTGCCCACCAATTTGAGCGTGTGTTTACGAGACGCGCAGGTCTACGCAGAAACCAAATGATGAAAATGGCTCTAAAGACAACAAGACGCTGTACAGTACCAAGTTGTGGAAAAACAGTGTTTGCATTGCCTTCCTTCTGATTCCAACATTAGGTAAGAGTGGATGAACTTTATTTTTAATGAAAATCCAGAATGCATCAGTAAGAACTTGGTCCTTCGTTCACTTCATTTTACCACAGATTCGTTTACAAACAAGGCACAATTCGACGCGGAATTTTCAAAAACATTGAAACTAAAAGACGATGCTGGGCCAACTATACTAATGGATCCGACAGTAATGTTAACACAAGTGTGAGTAACTGTTTTCATTACGTGGTCCCTATTGCTTTGTCTCTTCTTACAGATCATTTGATATGTATTGAGTTATTTATGCGTTTAAACCTAAATCAATCGTTTAGAGTTGATCCATGCTGGTCGCTGAGGAAATACATCAACTTCGCGCTGTGGATCGCCGGATCGGCTTTCACCGTGGACGAAGCGGAGTTCAGCCCGGGGTCGTCACATGTGGTTGCCGCAAGCCCGCCGGACGCTCCTTCGTCGATTCAGCTGGCTGCGCCGTTCTCAAGCCCACCCGCCACTGCTCACTCAAGCCGGCCTCCGCTCACTCTAGGCCGCCGGCCGCCGCTCCCTCTTAACCGCCGCCCTCCACTCACTCTAGGCCTCCGGCCTCCGCTCACTCTAGCCCGCCGTGTGTTTCATTGTGAAAGTGAAACTACTTTGTTTGGCCTTCCAAAAGAGGACACGACTAGAAATCAGTGGTTAAGTTGTATTTACAACACTGTTCCAGGACAGTTCAACCCAAATATTCAGATGTGTCCAGCACATTTTATGGAGGACTGTTTCCTGATCCTGGTAGAGTAGACTACAATGCCGGCTGTTCTGACTCACAGGCCGCCGCCCGCCGCTCACTCTAGCCCGCCGCCCTCCACTCACTCTAGGCCTCCGGCCTCCGCTCACTCTAGCCCGCCGTGTGTTTCATTGTGAAAGTGAAACTACTTTGTTTGGCCTTCCAAAAGAGGACACGACTAGAAATCAGTGGTTAAGTTGTATTTACAACACTGTTCCAGGACAGTTCAACCCAAATATTCAGATGTGTCCAGCACATTTTATGGAGGACTGTTTCCTGATCCTGGTAGAGTAGACTACAATGCCGGCTGTTCTGACTCACAGACTGTAAGTACATTTTTACAAAAGAATTTGCCACTAACGATTCAAACACGATAATGTGTTTTTTTAACCTTAAACCGCATAAACACATTTCATTACACCAAATACACAAAATGCTGTGTTTTTTAGCAACATCATATGACCCCTTTAAAGTAGCCCAATTCCGCGGGAACTTGGCAACACTACCTTCAAACAGAGAATTCTGATGAGGGGGTATTAAAAACAGGAAAGAAAATAGCCTATTATGATATTTTTAGATGTAAAAATGATAACATTATAAGCAGATTGTGGAGACTGAGGAGGGCCTGGCCCCCCCAACGATTGAAAGATTTTACAAAATATTTATATAACGATTGAAAGATTTTACTAACTATTTGCTAATTAATAGCCTAATGTTTTCAACTCAAAAGTAAATATACACATAGTGTAGTTATTTTAATATATTTTAAATTGTTATTTTGTAAAAAAATTAATAAATAAAATCAAACTTACTTATGGCTTCCCCAATCTCATTTGCGTAAGAATAAATTGTTGTGTGACAAATCTGCATTTTGGCAGATATAGCCATGTTACTGCTTGCCTGTCGCATGGCGTGAATGGATATTTAGCACTTTTTTTTACAACATACAACAACTGCAGAGGAATCTGAACCTAACCAAAATAAAGTCAGATGAAGACGCCAATGCTAATGCCCTGCTTGACAACTCCAGGCCCGGAGAGTCTCATAAAGGTGATCCGCAGGACACTCCGTTGTAGCAGCTCAGTGTTTTAACGTCACATTTATGTCAGGAAAAGGACCATTTACATCCAAATGCACACAGAACAAAACCTAGAAATAGATTTCAGGATATAAACTGCTTAATCTGCCATTTTCAGTAAAATTTAACATTACAAAATGTGTTTGTGTGCCTGCTTTTGTGTGTTTTATTGACTCATGTCCTACAGATATCTGTTTTAAAGCAGTGCATAATTCACTCGTTGATTTGCTTAAATCCTACTTTGCGATTTTGTTCAAAAGCATGTTTATAGTGCATTCTATTTGACGTGTTTATTGCTAGCACAGCAAAAATAGACACCGTAGCCTTTAATTTTAAAAACTAGTAATTTGCATGCAGTGTATCTGGTTGCCATGGCAACCTCACGCCCCTTGACGCTGCTCTATGCAATCATAGTAAAACCACTTAAATGGTACACAGAGTGTGAATTTGTACGTTTACTATAGTAATGCTAAAATGTGTTTAAAAGTTTGACTGACCAATGGCATATGATTATAAGTGGACCTCAGAGAACAGTACAAAATAAAAATAAAAACAAAGCCAGTTCATGACCCCTTTAATTATGCATTCTCATTTCTCCTATTACATCTAACACTCAAAATCAATATGCCTGCAATTATATCTAAATCTCTAAATGAATAAGCATGCATGTATGTTAGACAGCACATTATGACATTGTGATGGCTAAACTTATAACATTTTATTTTTATTAAATAATAATAATAATAATAATAGCAGTAATTTAGTGGTTATCGGCCATGATATGTAAACATTATCTGATTATCGTATCATACTATCAGTGCATATATTTGGGGCATCAAAAAAATTTAGCAATTTAATTTAAAAGTTGAACAAAAAACATCAAAGGGAATAGAGAAAAATGTGTGTAGACTTTGTGATCATAATTTCTGTCCATCGACGGGTAATAAGGACTGATTTTTCACAGGCAAACTGTAGAAAACAAAGCAGAATAGTGTTTTGTTGTTTGCATGCAATATGCATCAAACAGTCTATGAACAGATTGTGGGCAGTCAGTGGGACTGAAACAGAGACTATTTACCACCTAGACTGACTCAAACATCACAGTTTATTCCACAATATTGATCCCTGCACATCTAAAGATGTCTTAAAACTGATTCAGTATACAAAACAATCATTCTGTCATGGGAAATGGACAGCTAGACCACACAGCTACATGTGCAGTTTCTACCATCACCAGGGTCTCCAGATGAAAAGGACAAAGTTTAAAAAGAAAAGCTTTTTAGTGAGCTAATTAATTAGAATGCTGCGTCAGAAGGTTTGGAATATAGAAAATGTTGTGTCATGGCCTGACTCTTCAACTGGCTCATTAATTAAGCTCTTCTAGCAACTTGTTACAACATCGCCCACCACTAAACAACTGTATGATCATTAACGCACGCTTATCATTCTTTCATCCTGAATCCCATAGCCCACAACACCTGACGGCTTACGCTGAAAATAAAGAGTTTATTGACAAATAGCAGAGACTACATTTTATATGCGCTAAATTAGCCACACAGTATGCGTAGCTTGGCATTTCAATACAGGGCTGGGGGCACATTCCTGACACCGAGCAATGGAACGAGTGGGAGATATTAGCAATTAAGATTTACAGAGAAGATAATTTAGCATGCTGAACAAAAATAAAACTAAATCTAATAATACCACAACAAAGAATAATGCATTTTATGCAGGGTAAACATTGTTAGCATTTTTCTTCTGTGTAGCATTCACAATTTATTCCAAATTGATGAAAAAAAAGCAATTCATTTGAAGGTTTAGCTTCACTTCATGTTCGCTAATCACTATTTAACTGGAACACTGGAATCGTTGGTGCATAAACAAACAGCTAAATCTTGACGATGAATATCTTTTGAACTGAGCAGAGTTAAGCATGATGGGAGCTTTCAGTGACGCAGCGAAGCCTTTCATTTTAACAGCGCAGTCACAGTGACATCAATGAATATGCACGAGCACCTAATTACGACCTTCCAGAGCTCGCTCGTGGCCATTGGCAACAGCTTGGAGGTCAATGCGATGCAAGAGAACATGTAAGACAAGCGTTTCCTTGACACCGTCTGTATGAAATCCAAGGGCGGAGCAGCCGTGCTCACTGCGCTGTTTGTCTGTTACATCAGTCATTCTTACAAAGCTCTTCGGCCCACATCACTCAAAAACTTCTCTGATCTGACAACGGAGAAAGAGATGAGAGAGCATGCCTGGGAGTTACAGAACTCAAAAGTGTGTGAGAGATATATTGTAAGAAAGAGCACAGAGTACCAGAGGGGATCATAGTAATGTGTCATATAATGGGATGAACATTCTCTTGCCAACAGATGGAGAATGAGGGGTGGAATAAAATGGGAGAAGAGGAAAGAAGCATGGCAGCTGGTTAAATCATATAAAGTAGTAACAGAAAGAAAACTGTCTTCTTCATAGGAAATCAGCAGCATTCATGGCTGCAGTAGGGAATAAGGTTGCCTCATAGCCCTGTACCTGACTGGCAGAGACCCAACACAATCACATCCCTACTGAAAAAAACAATAGACACCATCACAACATTTTTAATTGTTTTACTGGTTATATTTGGGACTTGTTTTGGTTTTAATGGGAACTGTAATGGTCCCTGTGAGTTTCTACTGGCAATTAGTCGCCTTCTATTGGTGGCTTGTTAAAACCACTAAATCCTAATGGAATATGTCCCAAAACACACTACAGGAAACCATTTTTTAATGGTTTTAATGGTTAAAAGTTGATGGTTTGTAATGTTTGTGATGGTATTTGTAGTGGAAACCATTAGAATTTCTGTGATGTTTCTATTGTTTTGTTTTTTTCAGCAGGGATGACAATTCGTAACTGTTTTACGTTTGGTACTTCGTATGAAATCGTACAATCTAATTCATACAGTACATTTTTGTATCATCTGCTTAAACCCCATTGATGGTTATGTTTAGGGATGTGTTTCATGCTTAGTATTATTTTTCTAAATATTGCACGAATTCATACAAAATCGCCACCTCATTACATTTTTCAGTGAGATCGGGTTGCAGAGATCACATTGATTTTGAACTGCTCTTGGTCATAGTATGTACTTTATAGTGTGTAGTATGCAGGCACGTGCACAGGTAGGGCTCAACCTGTGCAGAGCACATGCCCTTTTTGTCCTTACACTCTGAAGTGCCCTTTTTTTTAGAAGTTTATTTATTTATTTTTTTGTTCTTCTTCAATAAATCAATGCTATTGGTCACCCTTTACGTCTGTCTGTCTGTTTTACAAATATATTTAGCAAATGAAAGGTATTAAAAATAGTCTGTGACTCAATCTTGTTGGATCCGCTCAAACTGTCAGTCAAACCTCATAACCATTTGAGTTTGACACAAAGCGACTGAGTGTTCCTCATCAGCTAGGTAAAATATATTTCTAAGAAAATTCTTCTTTGATTTATGATGGCTATCTGCTGATTCACTTAATTTATTAACATTTAATCATATTATATATGGTCACACTCACAGCATGGTTAATGTTTACGATGTTTTTGGGGGGTTTTCTATTGGTTGAAGAACATAAATATGTTTACGATGTTAATATGCTTGTGTTTGCTTGCTAGCTAATTTTTGAATGTAGTATTCTATACTCTCCGCTTATCATTAAGATGTGACCGGTTAAAAAAAAAAGGGGGGGGGTGCCCTTTTTCAGTTTCAGCACATGCCCCTCAAAAGGTCTGTGCACGTCCCTGGTAGTATGCCAGATTCTTGTTGTATGCCTGAATTACTCTACATTAGTGTTGTCAAAAGTACTGATCGCGATATCAGTCGCTACTGAAAAAACAACAACAAAAAAAGTCAATTTCCTGCTAACATTGGAAAACTGTAGATTCTTAAACACCGCTGATTGGCCATGTGTTCACATGCTCAATAGATATGACTGTGATTGGCTACAAAGATCATCGCTTAACATTCTTCATCAAGTGCTCACACAGAAGCACATGGGAGCATTTGAAAGCCGCGTCTATCAGCGGATCCCTAATATATCTGCACATAGACGGATCTGCTGATAGATGTGGCTTTCAAACGCTCCTGTGTACTTGTATAAACCTTGATTAAACAATTTATTTATAATTTAAAAATCCACTTATGAGTCCAGTTTCAAAGGCATTGTTGAAGCCAACAGAGTTGCTAGAATTTATTTGATGTGACCCTCATTGTGCATTATGGGTATTCTCTAGCTGATAAGTGTAAATAGTAGTGCTGGGCAATGATTAATCACAATTAATCACATCCAAAATAAAAGTTTTTGTTTATATAATATATGTGTGTGTACACATACAGTATATATTTTGAAAATATTGACGTATATATTTATATTCATATAATTTATATTATAAATAAATATATTTAATATATAAACATAACATATTTTTCTTAAATATATACATGCATGTATATACATAATAAATATACAAAGTACATACACATATATTATGTACACAAAAATGTTTATTTTGGATGCGATTAATCACGATTAATCGCATCCAAAATAAATGTTTGCCCAGCACTAGTAAATAGGTTTAAATGATATATGGGAGTGAATGAGTGCACTAGATATTCTCTATCATGGGTTTTGGACACTATCAAATGTCACATGGACTATTTTAACAATGTCCTTACTACCATTTTGGGCCTTGAACGTGGTAGTTCCATTGCTGTCTATGCAGGGAAAGCTCTTGGATTTCATCAAAAATATCTTTATTTGTGTTCCAAAGAATATACACCAGTAATAATCATTCACACAAATTGTGTTAGTGGCGCTGTGCCAGAAAAATAAAAAAGGTGAAAAACATAGAAAGAGGAGACTGCGTGACACTGTGTAAAAGTGTGTCTGTGAGTGTGGGCAGCAGATTTATGGTGACATGCTGAGAGAGTGGGCTCATGGCTGTCCATCAACGTGTGTGATCGACTACAGGTTGAACAATACAAGTCATGCTCAAACGTGTGTCAGTATGACAAGCAAACAAGTCTGTGTACAAGCATATGTGTGTCACCAAATATTTGAACAGTTAAATACATGAGTATGCATATATGTCTGCAGCAGGGGCGTGTCTTCAAGTTAAAGTACAATTATTGTGTCAAAAGTTTAATCAATTTAAAATCAAAGTAATCAAAAACATAACTGAGTGAAAATAAAACCATTTCCACATTGTTCTCAAGCAGTAAAAAAAGCAAAACAAATTTGCTGATGAAGTAAAAAAGCAGACTTTAAAGACTTTATATATTGAAATATGCCATTTAAAATTGTTAAAAAATTAAAGGTACCTAAATAAATACATAAAGTGAGTAAGTTTGGGGTCAGAAGGTTTTTTTGTTTTTTTTTAAAGAAATTAACACTTTCATTCAGCAAGAATGCGTTAAATGTATCAAATGTGTCAGTAAAATCATTTATAATGTTACAAAAGATTTATATTCAAATAAATGCCATTATTTTTAATTTTGTATTTATCAAAGAATCCTGACAAAAATGGTTTGGACAAAAAAAAAATTCTTAAGCACCAAATCATCATATTTATATGTCATATAAATTTCTGAAGATGTCTTAAGGATCATGTGAGACTACAGATTGGAGTAATGATGCTGAAAATTCAGTTTTGTCAGCACAGGAATAAATTACATTTTAAATGATATTAAAATACTGAGTACATCAAAATACTGAGTATATTAGAATATTGAGTAATTTTTACATTGTAATAATTTTTCACAATATTACAGTAATATTACAGTAACTTAATTGAATAAATGCAGCCTTGGTGAGTATAAGAGTTATTTTACCATAAACTTGTACTGTATATAAATAGGGAATTTGAAAGGAATAATAAAAAGCATAATTCTTTTCACCCTTGGAAATGTAATTAAACACAAGTAATTAGTTTTAATAGTATTCAAGAGTACAAAGTCCCCAAAATAATACTTAAGTATAGCAATGGATTACATTTACTGCTCTGCAGATTTGTTTGCTGGAGAGTTTCTGCACAACAGGAAGTTGCGGTGTTGGCACCTTTTGCTCCTCTCTACTCTGTCATGTTCTCATTATCTCCCTCTCAACCACACTTGATTCGTGTCAGCCCTAATTAAAAGTGAGAAGAACAAACTCTTCCTATCACATCCATCCTGTGAACACAGTTTCCATCCAATCACAGCCTGTTTGCCAGTGCCTGCTATTTTCTCGGTCACAAACACATACGCACACATAGATCTGTCAGCACGGCTTCATCTTGACTTAATGGCTTATCTTTAATATGAGCTGTCTCATTTCTAGAGGATGAGGGATGAGGCACAAGAGAGCTGTGTTTAAGGTAATGACAACCAGCAGATTAAAGGCAACATGCTGAGCGTTATCCTGTTCCTGTCCGTCAATGAAATCTCAACCTTAGTTTATGAATATGTATATACAAGATAAATATGCAAATAGCAGACATTCAGCATCTTACCAGCTGCATAAATCCACCAAACACACTGACATCATGCCTTTGGCTTCCAGAAACACGGCAAGCAAATGATTTAATATCTCCCATCACTCCAAACACTGAACCAAAATCGAATCCCATAATACCAAGAGGCTCTTCGCAAAATATATTTGAAAGTTCATACCCTCTCCCAGCACTTGTCAAGTCCTCTTAACAAAACATTCTAATATGCAGCACACAAAAAAAGGATTCATATTTTATAAAGTGGTTAAAAATAAGGAGATTAAAATCAGGACCTTTAGGAGATTAATGGAAAATTAAAAAATAATAAAATAAAATAAAAAAGATTAAACATAAACATTTAAAATCATTTTATAAAAAGAAATTAAAAGAATGTGTAAATTTAAATAAATGCAAAATAAAATCAAATAAAACATGTGGTGTATATATAAAAATAATAATATTACTACTACTACTACTCATTCTAATATGCAGCACACAAAAAAGGATTCATATTTTATAAAGTGGTTAAAAATAAGGAGATTAAAATCAGGACCTTTAGGAGATTAATGGAAAATTAAAAAATAATAAAATAAAATAAAAAAGATTAAACATAAACATTTAAAATCATTTTATAAAAAGAAATTAAAAGAATGTGTTAATTTAAATAAATGCAAAATAAAATCAAATAAAACATGTGGTGTATATATAAAAATAATAATATTACTACTACTACTAATAATAATAATAATTATTATTATTATTATTATTATTAAACTATTTATTTTATTAAAATAAAATAAAAATAATATAAAATAAAATAAAAAGTGGTATACGTAACACATAGACCAGTTTCACACTCATATACAGTGGCTATGGCAGTGTGTACTGTATCAGCGCAGTTGTGTCAACTGTGTTTATGTGTCAGAAATAACAGGAGGGGGTCAATAGGGCAAGAGGATGTTACACTACAACATGTAAGGAAAATCTTTCAGTGGCAGAAAAGGCAAGAGCTGTGAAGAAACTGAAAGGCCAGCCAATGACAGATATGCTCCATCACACAAGCCTATTAAACTATTTATTTTATTAAAATAAAATAAAAATAATATAAAATAAAATAAAAAGTGGTATACGTAACACATAGACCAGTTTCACACTCATATACAGTGGCTATGGCAGTGTGTACTGTATCAGCGCAGTTGTGTCAACTGTGTTTATGTGTCAGAAATAACAGGAGGGGGTCAATAGGGCAAGAGGATGTTACACTACAACATGTAAGGAAAATCTTTCAGTGGCAGAAAAGGCAAGAGCTGTGAAGAAACTGAAAGGCCCCTGGAGACCAGCCAATGACAGATATGCTCCATCACACAAGCACAGGTGAGAATACAGCATCAAATAATTCTACATGAAGGCAGCAATTTAAAAAAAAGAGAATTTAACAGATCATTAAAGCACAGACTGAGATGATGTGAAGGGTAAAGAGCTGTAGGGCACACGTTACTGAAATGAAACAGAGGACACTATAGCAATCGAAGAAAAAGATGAAAGTCTGTCTGGGTCATGTTTAAAAGCTGCAGAGTGAATTCAGACAACGAGAATGTGATGGCATAGACAGGTCTGAATTGACAGAAGAGAGGTCAAAAGAGACGGTTATTTTGTGAATGCATGTTCAGTGAATGCTGTGCTCTTAAAAATATAGCCTAGGCCTTTGACAAGGGTACAAGTAAACCTGCCTTCTTCTTCAAGCTTTAAAAAAGAACAACGCTTATTGCTAAGTATTCAGTCAAACCACAGCCAATCAGAACAGATTCTCTCTGTCAGCGCACTCACAGAACACTACAGAGTGTACAACTAAGAACATTTTTTTTGTGAATCTTCGAGGATTTGTCATATAATATTCATAGTTAAACTTTTCTAATCAGTCTCTCCTGGTATGTTTAATATTCATGCAGAGCAGAACTTTGGTACAATGAGATTTCAGTGTGGGCAGGCCAGATCTATCATTATCAAGACCTTTAATTAATTCACTCAGAACTCATATTTTTCAGCAAGTGTTTTTTTTTTTTAAAGCTGCTCTTTTCTTTACAACAGTGAATGCATGTTATACAGTGACTGGCAAGTTAATTATTGCTTAGTTTATAGATAGACAGACAGACAGATAGACAGATAGATAGATAGATAGATAGATAGATAGATAGATAGATAGATAGATAGATAGATTTAAAAATATTAACTACAAAAACAAATTATAACTTAACTAATCTGTTGTGTGCAGTGGTTGTAGTGCATATCCAACTGCAGATAACGCATAGTTAGAAGTTATTTAAGATAATTTTGCAGATAAATGAACCAGATCAGATTATACATCCAAAGTTTAATAAAAGCACTTTGGTACAATGTCATGGTGCATAATAATGAGGGGGGTTTTATGCAACAATAAACATAAGCAATGATTTGAGAGGAAACAATTCACCTTCAATTAATTTTATAATCATAATGATTATGCTGACTGAGGTGGTGATAAAGAGCTTCACTTTTGCTTACGATGAACAAAACACATTAGCTGGCAGTTCTGCTTTCCAGATTCACGATGCTATACTCAGGCTGAGCTCCAAGGAGCATTAAGATGAGATGACGATAAGACTGCACAGCTGTCAAAATTCGAAGGAGTTTTTATCTATGAACACTTTTATAAAGCATTTTCACTGTATGAATGTGAAAATGGACCACTGGGGCCTTCCTTCTATTTCTTAAAGTACACTCTCTCTCTCACACAGCTTTGCTAATATCTTTTATTGGGGCCTGAACTTCTGTGCCCTCAGGCTGTAATAAAGTTTTACACCTGCGCTGAATGTCTTATTTCTACCCAAACTCAGATCAGATGCACCAGAGAGAGTGAAAAAAAGAGAGCAAACGTATAGTATATTCCTCATTAAAGCTAATGTGTGGATTTCTTCAGTGTTAAAACATTTTTCTATCACAAAATACCACATTTCTAACTAGACTTACGAAGAGTGTAAACACTGAGGCGCTTTCAATACTGCTCTGTTTGTTCGAGCCAAGAAAGTCTATAATACTTAGAAAAAGCTTTCTGTTAGTATACTCATTCATCTCAATGGCATTCGCTAAGCTAGCAAACACTGCAGCTTTAATGGGTCAGTTCACCAAAAAATGAAATTCTGTCATCATTTACTCACGCTTATGTTGTTACAAACCTGAATGACTATTTTCTTCTGTGGAACATGAAAGCTAAACAACATTTGACCCTTTTGTTTTTCATAGTATGGACAAAAACAGTGAGACTTATTCCCAAATATCTTCTTCAGTTAATAAACATACAGTATAGGAAGTGCTCGATGATTTAGTCAAAAATAAATAAATAAATATATACAGCATATTATTAAATCACAATAAATGTAACTTTTTCTTTTGTAAAAGTTGTAGAAACCAGACAACCAAACACTTGCTAAACAAGTGAATAAAGACTACTACAGGCTGTGATAAAAAAAATAAAATAAATAATAATAATAATAAAAACTTTAAGGATTTATTCAAAATACATGAAATAATGAAAACAATGGGCTAATATAAGTAAAAATAAAAGACATTATATATGTAATACAGTGCATATATTTACAAAATATTCTTCTCTAGAGTAATTTTTTCTAGCGGAGTATCGAGTTTATGAACACTGAATGACTTTCCTGAGGTGAATGTATTGTTATGTGACGTATTGTTTTCAAGATGTTTTATTGACATCTTTTTGCAGTTAAAACACTGATTAAGTGACTGATTAAGTGTGATGAATGTTCATTCATAATTATTTTGTGCTATAACTAATAGTAAAAAGGAGGACGAGATGATTGATTCACGTGCTGCTTGAACAGCGTACAGTGATCTGTCACGTCAAATTAAAAAGTGTCAAAAACCATATTCAGGGTGTGTATTTTGTGATAAAATTAACCTGATTTTAAAGGTGGAAATGGAAGGAATCATCAACAAAAAATCTGTATTAATTAAACGCAAGAAATCGATATTGTTATTCCAGCTAACATGTTTACCTGTTACAGTTTATCCATGGTGTGTGCACAAAATAGACACAGACAGATTTGAAATGCGTCATCGGAGAAACACTAATTAATGGTCAATGATTTCGACCATCCCAAACTATTTTTTGAAAATGTACACAACTTTGCATAAGCTTTATATTGAAATTTTTTGTCAAAATTTTATTAAGGAAAATTATTAGACCTATTTGTGAGAAAACTGAGATCATTGTTATCGTTTTATTGCCCGGTCCTAGTATAGGAAGCTCAAAACATCTTCAACATTGCTATCACTTTGACATTTGATCACTCAGCACCCAGCCTCAGAGAAAATGGCTACACGATGTCCACTGGAGAAGTCATTCTGGATTTAGATTAATTTTGAGCTGATATCTAACTGTGGCTCAACTCAAACACATACGCTTATGACTCAACCTACTTTCCCGGATGTGATGAGAAGCATATGTACATGTGAATGGCACAGAGCAGGTAAAATGGAGATAGGAAGAGGCCTACATCTGTTTTCAGCATATGCTCTAGTTCTGAGATCTATGTAATTTGACAGACTATCTGCTGTGTTTCGTCCAAAGAGAGCTTCTCAAGAGTGCACACTCATGTGTGTCAATCTTTGTCAGCACACATCTCCGTCCAGCAGCACATCTCCATATGTATAGCTTTTCAAAAATATCAAAACTCGCTGCTGAGGAAAAATATAATTCTCATCAATCCCATCATCCCCTGCATGCCAACACCCCAGAAGTAGGTCACAGCTTGTTGCATGTGGTCCTATAATGAGACGCCCTGTAATTATTATTTGTCTTTTCCGAGCTAGATATACGCTTTCAGAGAAAGCACACTCCTGCCCGCGAGTAATCGTTATAGTAATGGATACACAAGGCTTTTTCTTGCTCTTTTCTTCTCATTCTTTCTTTCTCTGCCTCTTTTGTCATTCATCATTCCATCGTTCATTGTCAGCCTCTTGGCATCGAGTAGCTGTGCTGTCATTTTCTTCTTCCTTCCTTGCCCGCCTCTTTTTTTTTAGAATGGAGAGCAGCTGGAGTCACGGGAGTCTGCCTGTCATTTTAACAGCTGCAAATGCAGTGCGGGTTGCGTACAGCCACTACATTAAGTGGTCCGCGTTACTCACACGCCCCCCCTCCCTCCCAAATCGGAATAAATGGGGGAAAAGTGAAACAGGTGCATGTGTGTGTGTGTGTTTGTGTGTCTGTGTATCACAGGTGAGCTGCCATACTGGGCAGACAAGGAATACTACAGAGACAGGGAGAAGTTCAAACGTAGTGTGATAGGAGGAAATGGGCAATTAGACGGGGAGTGAGAGTGAAGCCAACAAGAACAAGAGGCCACTAAATCCCAGAGTAGTCATGTGTAAATGCATTACAGATGCTACCTTCCCACGTTTTATCACACTTTATATATGGAGATCCAAAACTCTGAGACCACAAGTAGCAATGCTTATATTTAGTATTTTTTAATTGAGTTGATATTTATATACAAATTAACATCTGAAATAAACATGAGTTTTAGGTTTTTTGTTTTTTGCTTTAATAACATCAGCACATTATATTTTTTCTTATATAAGATCATAGTTTCAACATTTTAAACTTTACTTTGAACTACCATTTAAAGAGTTGTGGACAGTAAGGTTTTATTTTATTTGATGTTATTGTATTATTTTGTAAGTAAATTAAATACTTTTATTCAGCAAGGAGGCATTAAATTGATCAAAAGTGAAAGTAAAGAGATTTATAATGTTACACATATATTCTGTTTCAAATAAATGCTGTGCTGTTCTTTTGAGCTTTCTATTTATCAAAGGAAATGCTTCAGTTTTTTTCCCCCCAATTTAATAAATTTTTTACACACAAATGATATTATTAGTACAACATATTGAATTGAACGGACCAAAATCCTACAACTTTCATCTTACTTTCAAGATTTTTAATTCCTTTCAATTATTTACAAGATTATTTTCATATTTTATACAGTAACAAATCCAATGATTAGCAGTGAAGCACAACCAAGTGCTACATTGCTGTTTTTAATGTCACACTGTACTGGACATACAACTTCAATGCTGAAGAATCAGCTGAGGTAAACAAACACACACTCTTTATCCCTTACATGTAGTAGAAAATCGGAAAAAAAGAAAAATCTGATTCTAGTGAATTCACTAATTCTGGTTTATATCATCTAATATTTATATAATCCAAAAATATAATAAATACTTATATATATAATATTTTATGCCTTTGATGTAGCTTACCTTTTTTTTAAATTCATGCATTATGTGTCGCTTGTAGCTTCATAAGCTATAGTTTCAAAGTGGCTTCCCCAACTCTGATACATGCATACAGAAATAGGAAAAAGAAGCATACAGCATTACTTACGTGTACTGAACACTGCCTTACACAACAAACCTGTACCAGGAAACTGCATTGTTAAAACCATCTAAAATTTATAAATCCACTTGACCTCAAAGAGAAAGCATCTTTAAAACCCCACTACCATACCTCTCTTCACAGAGACAGCTCTCAAAGCATTCACCTCGCCAACACAGTGGCCGTGTGGAACAATACACAAATTGCATGAATGAATGCAACATCCCTGAGCAACAATATCAAGCGATAATGAAAAGCCTTTTTTCTTACCGAATAGGGTGTGCTGATCGATGAGGCAGAGGCAGAATGGGGACACTCTGCTTATAGTGATGGCTGTTGGGACAGGCAGGCACAGCTGTGTGATCAACGGTGCCTGCTGTCGTGCCCACATGAGCATGCAACGCGCAGCGACACAACACCCTTATCTTTAGCTCACCTGCAGTCAGCCACAGCTCAACTCTTCACCTTTAGGCAGATCGGAAACAATGTTTCAGCCACACACAATAAATGCAGAAATGAGAGACATAGAAATCTATTAAATTTAATAAGATGTGCTCATGTAACTAGCAGGGATGTAGAAATGCTAAAAATGTTATTATAGAGCTTGTCGGATTCTGCCATAATAAGGAAACTGAGATTCATATTGATTTCCAAGAAGAAAAATGCAGCCATATAAAGAAGAGCAAAAATACAGTTGTGCACTATATTAATGCTCTCTAGTTCAAAAGGTTTGTTGTTGTTGGAATTTTTTGTATATTCCATAGATGGATGGATGGATGGATTGATGGATAGACAGAAAGACAGACAGGCAGAGATAGATAGACAGACATACAGATATATAGACAGACAGACAGACAGATAGACAGATAGATAGATAGATAGATAGATAGATAGATAGATAGATAGATAGATAGATAGATAGATAGATAGATAGATAGATAGATAGATAGATAGATAGATAGATAGCCAGACAGACAGACAGACAGACAGAGATGGATGGATGGATGACAGGTGACACACCAAAACAGTTTTGTCCAATCTCCCAGATGGGTCTTGAATCGTGACTGCTATGGGTGACAGGCAGTAACCCAGCTTTATGTGAGCTGGATGATGATGAATACTGTGAGAAAGCACTCCACTTTTATGGCAATGTTTGTTAGCACTCTCTGTCGTGTCGTAATTTGCTTACAAACAGCCTGATTATCTGCCGCTACTTTGAAAGGAGATCAGACATTGGAGTCTCATTATAGAGCGACTCAGTGGAAATGCCTTAGTTCCCCAGACACAGATACCCATGGGAGGACAGCCATCAGAAACAGGGATGAGCACTTCTTGATAGTTTATTCCAATTTTATTTTCTTTATTTATTTTTGACTGGTCTGTGCTCTAGAGGAGTCATTTCCTTCCAGGGCAAATGAAGAGCAAGTCCCTATACAGTACCACAACGATCTTGCTAATGAAAACAGCTGAGATTTCAAAGAAATGTCAATAAAACATTCAGGTTGTCACATTATGAGAACTAGAAAAAAAAACCTCTGCAATCCTCAGCACTTGGTCTCACACTAGGTCACATCTTAAACCTCTGAAAAAATAAATGCCAAATCTTTAATTAAAAAGTATTTTTCCCTCTTTTGTCTTTTGGTTCTGCATACTAATGCCAATCACTCTGAATCAGTAGTTTTCCATTACTGCTGCTTAAGATTTGAGCTGCATGATTGTGACAGAAATCACAATCATCAGTTACTTTGCCCTGAGGTTATTAATTTCAATCGACTGAATTTAGATTACTGTGATAGACTATACGTAGTACTATGATATACTTTAAAACATCATGAAGTACTGTAAATACCAAAGTATATGATTTATGATAAGCATTCAGTGCCATAGTATTTGATTATTTAATTTAAAATTATCACAGTACTGTAGTACCGCCAATGTTTTTGTGTAACAGGTTTTTTGAAGATTGAAAACTGGAAATGTTTTTTTTTTTTCATTTGAAATAATATTGTGTAAGTGAGTCTAAAGCGGTTTGGTGAGACTATAAAGTGATAACATTTCAGCACTGACTGGAAATTCAGTCCTGCAGACTCCCTTCCCCAGATCTCTGCAAGCAAGCTCTGCGAGAATGAAAAGGGATCGATTTTAATTGCTTGTTTGAGGGGCATTGCTGGACGGAGAGACAGAGAGTAATAGCAAGAGATGACGAAAGACTGGGTCTGCAATCATTCTTGAATAAAAGAGGTCTCAGACCTCACCCAACGTAACATCATACTTGACACGGGGCACGACTACAAATATTGCTAGTCGGTAAAGTACAAAGGGATGCCAGGACCACCTGCTGCTCACTCCATCTTTACCACTACAAGCACATTTTGTTCTCATTCTTATTTATCCCTTCAGTTTTTTTCTTTTGTCTGTCAGTGCTATTTCTATCCCTCTGCTTGCCTCTGTTCATGTGTGTTTCTCTGTTCTCTTCCTTTGACCTTTGTGCTAATGACTTTGTTTCATTTCATCAATGAAATATGACTCATCTTCACCTCTGACCCCTGTCTCTATTCACCTATTCTGTCTATTTTCATCAACTTGTCCATTCCTTACCCTTTCATTTAACAAAAAGTCCTAGTAAAGGGATAGTTCACCACAAAATGAAAAAACAAAATGTCATCATTCTGTCATCAATTACTCACCCCTAAGTCGTTCCAAACCTGTATGAGTTCCTAAAAACAAAAAGCATTTGCAACAAATGCCAGTCTCCCTTCTCTGCAGAATGCGATATATCCGCTCAACCAATCACAGCGCACCATTCCACGCACTGTAGACAGTAATGGCGGCGCTTTGAATACACCCAGCATCCTAGTTTTCCTCATCTATCATCTATGTACTTTGTGATCAACAAACAAACTTAGGGCTACACGATAAATCGCATGTGATTGTCATGCGCATCTCGTCAGTAAAGCCGGTTCTGTGATTAATAGTAAATCTCCATCACATGCTTTCAGATGGAGTGGCATTTAATACATAGAGCCGTAGATCGCTACAATATTGCGTTCAAGTTGAATGTAAGGGAAATGTCATTTTGGAATTTCTGTGGTTTAATGTGATATTGTTGTTCATGATGAAATTTTCTTTTATTGTTGTAATTCATTTATAGCATTAACAAGATGACCCGTTGAATTCTTTTTGGAGCGATGACTGATTGAATGTATTTTTAGTCCAGTGCCTGCATATAAGATTATTATTGACCAAGTTCAGAGGCTGTCATATGTGGATCAACTTACTGTTGTGTATTTTCAACAGTTTCAATATGAATAATAACTTTTATATTGATTCAATGGATTTATTGCATTTTGGAAGAAAGAAAAACGTGTCATGGATTTATTGCATTTTGGGATTTTTTTTTTACAATTTTATAATAAATCTGAAAAGCAAAATCTTGATTTGAATTTTTAATGTTATTATAACTTAAAGATGCTATGTGAAAGTTTGAAACAGAAAATAGTGGTTTTCATCTTTCCACTTTCTTGGTAAAGAAAACACTTTTTTTACTCAAATTAATCAAAATGGATTTATAGCGTTTTGGAACCAAACTCTTCATATAGTCTACCTTTAGTAATCTAAATTTAATTGATTGAAATGAATATTCACGGTGTCAATATCAGTGCGAAGTAACTGATGACAGAAATACAATTATATCATTAAAAAGCTGCAACTTTTTCCTTCAGTGCATAAAACTCAAAATGTCTTTCTAGGTTGACGTGACTCAAAAATAATGAAGCAGGGCACAAATGTCAAATGAGTAATACAGCATGGCAACAAAGGGATTCTTAATGCAGCTTTTTTAGCTCAAATCATGGAACAATAAATAAATAAATAAAAATAAATAAATAAATACATATGTGCATGTGTGTTATGCACTGTAAAATTCTCTATTCTAATTCTATTTTATCTACTTGTTTTCTTTTTTAGTAAAATCAACATTTGATCCTCTAGCACTCTCTATTCTATTTATATTCTTGTTTTCATTAAAAAGAAAAAAAAGAGTCTCTAATACTAGCATTCTCTATTCTTTGTCTATTCTATCTAATTATTTTCTTTTTATTTACTATAAATAATGACCTTTTAACACTAGTGCTCCCTATTCTTTTTCTATTCTATCTACTTTTATATATAAAAAAAAAAACTTGCTACGTATACTGCATTAGGCTAACCGAGACTTGTCACAGCACTTACATATTATTGCTCTTTTGTTGGTTTTGATTGCTTCTATTGTCCACATTTGTAAGTCGCTTTGGATAAAAGTGTCTGCTAAATGTAAATGTAAAATTATTTTTCAAAGTTGCAAATTAAACAGACACTAGACATAATATTATAGTTTTTCTACTTCAAAACTCCCCTTTAAATTCAATGTGTTTCTTTGTAAATATGTGTGAGATTTACTAGCAATTTCTGAGAGAAAATAAGTAGAGTTAAGTAAATCCTACACCATTTTTTCCAGTGTAAACTAATTTTACAAGATGATTGGCTCATTTATCTTAAAGGCAAGGCTTCCATACTACCTATTGTTAACGCTAATTTTACAATTTTTCCCTTTTTCTAGGATTGCACCAATTTCTCCCCCATTTACTGTCTTTGTCCTTTGCCTTTTACTTTGCTTACACTTTACAGTATTTTTGGCTCAATAACCTGCAGAGTAAAAAGGAAGAACAATTCACTGCCAGCTGATGTGATGAACAGAAGCTCGTTCTGATGTCAATCTCATTACCACAATTTTTTGATTCAGGCGTCACGGGTCAAGAGCCCAGAGCTTGATCTTGACAAGTTTAAGTGAGAGAAGCTAGGACCCACAGGCACCTGAGAGCAGACACAAATAGCAGCACAAGGATCCAGAGACAAAGAGCTCCATATTATGATTGAGAGCACAGTTCCTGCCCTATGTGTGTAGAAAGTAGATCTTAATTCCAGCGCTTCTTTGACAGCTCATTCCTAAGGACAGACTGAATGGGTATAAGTCAGCTTTGGCCCCATTAATGGTCAGATCCCTGTGGTTCTCTCTTTTCCACAGCATCGGTTTATTATCTAACATCAAGGTGGTTAACAACAGAGATACTCAGTAAGGATCGCTCAATGCACTGCAGTTCAGATAGGGGAAAAAATCTATATGGCACAAAGAACTGGTCACATCACTGGTTGACAGGCAATTTGTAAAACTCTTTTGAAAATGATCCCCTGCATCATCAACAATCCAGCTCAAGCAGTTCAGTCACAGAGACCGCAGATCAGGTTGTAGGTTCTGAATGGGCAAGCATGCGATTTGAGTGTTCAACAAGCCCTGCACAATTACCAGCTGTGACACGTCCACATGGCCACTCTCACATGTTTCTCTTACGCCTCTACATGATTTTGACAGAGAATTACCACTAGCCTGCAATAGTTGTCATCTTTGATGCATCATGCCTTGCGCCTTGGTTTCTGTCAGCCCTTTGCGAACATTGTTAAGAGTTTTTTTCTGTCTCTTGTTTTCTTCTTGGGTTTTTTGAGTTCAAAGTGCTGTAGGCGAAAGCACAAAGACCATCTGCTCTCCACAGGCTGTTAAGTTTGAGCCTGTTACTGGGCCCCATTTATTTCGCTCCTTTGTAAGCGCATTACTACAGCATACTCTTCTTCTCTGGTTTCTTCCTTCTGCCTCATTTAGAGCAGCATGCCAGCCGTGTGGATAAGGATGGGTTGCAGTTAACAAGAATCAGCATTTACTCTCCATCTCAACATCTTTTACTTTAAACAGCTCTTTGTGTTTTTTTCTTCAGTCATTTTCATTAGTGGCTGCATGGATAGCTGGGGGAAAATGCTCTGAATAATTCACCAAAAAATGAAATTGTCATCCCTTTCTCATTTTTATGTTGTTGCAAACCTGTATTTTTCTTGTGGAACACATGCTTTTTGTCATACAGTGAATGGTGACCAAGCTGTCAAGCTCCAAAAATGCAAAGAAACAGAAAATGCTTGCAGATACAGACCAAAATGTATGCTATTATTCACTGATACATTTCTCCAATCTCATTTGCATTTGCATATATTCAAACAAATGTTTACATGAATGACGCAGAATGCTGTTGGTTCCTTTGCGCTATATAACAAGGCTTCTGAAGTCATATAGTTTTTTGTGAGAAGCATTCTGAAATTTAAATCATTATTCTTTGCTAATCTTTTTCAAACCTCATTTGCATATATTTCAACAAGTATCATACACAAATTGTTTTTACAATTTTTATTGCGCTTTTTGTAATTTATGGAGCTTGACAGCAGAACTTGACAGGAAAAGCAGCATGAACATCCAGCTAAATATTTCCACATCCAGCACCACATAAGAAAGAAAATCATATCGGTTTGGAAACGAGGGTGAGCATATGATGACAGACTTCTTCTGGAAACTGTTCCTAAAAGGTATTTCTTTTCAGAGCATGTCAGAGCAGATCCTGGGTTAAAATTGCATAAACCTCCTTTCTCCTTCACTACTTATTCATTGCTTAAAGACGGATCTTCATATCTGAATCATAATCATGATCATAAGCGATGACACATTCCACTATATACACTGATAACTACAAAAAAATACTGTTAATAAAATAATCCACTCAAAGACCTTTGTAAATCTACAGTAGGTTTCTGTCTTGTACACAAGAAAAGTATTTCTTACCAACCTGCCAAATTGGTTCAGGGATGTGGATCTACTCATCAAGGATTATTTGATTGAATGAAGAAGGTGTTATCCTGAATGTCTTCATCCATGATGTTTTTAGAGAGTTTGTGAATCCCTCACTGGGATCCAGGGTCAGCAGAAGTGCAGTAGATATGGACTTTGATGCTGGCTGGGCTTATTAATTCTCTTTTGCTTTTTATTTCAACATATAACATATATTCTCAGGGGAGGGTGAAGTCATGGCTGTCTCTACCCCCCTTTGCTCTCCCACAAATGGAATAAAGCAAATTGATCCATGTGATATGGCACACAGAAAGCCTGTGGCATTGATTGAGGTCCAATTTATGACACTCCATCAATCCAATATGACCTATTCTATAATCCCACACCATCTTGCTATTATCTTTGCTTTAGCTGTGAGGAGACAGACAGTGAACTGTGCTGAGAGTATAAGGATGTCAACCCTCTCATTCCAAACAGAACTAAACTCATGATGTAGCAATAAATCACAGATTATTTTTATGCGACATCTCAGAAATAGAGGCCTGAAATAGAATCCTCTCCTTTTATTTTATTTTATATATCACATGCTCATCTAATGGGAAAAAATGAGGTTGGCTTACTTTCTGTAATGAAGGGCCTCAAGCTTGAGACTCAACATGAACTCAATGCATGAAAACGCATTGAACTATAGAAGATTTTTCTTCTTGTGATGTTGTGACTGGTGATGTTATATGATAATGCCATTGTGCTGCAAATGTTGTTGGCTATTTTTCTTACAAAAACGCATCGATTCGTTACAGGAGGACTTTGTTCACCCCCCGGAGCAGTGTGAGACACTTTTTATAAAGGATGGACACTTTTTATTTAACTTCCTTTGGACTGATGCACTGCAACACCCGTTGAGTGCCATTAAACAGCTTGAAAGATCAAAGACAATTTCAATATAACTCTGACTGGATTTGTCTGAAAGAAGAAAGTAAAAAAAAAAAAAAAAAATATATATATATATATATATGTTAATAATTACACACCCTAATGCCATTCCAAGACCTTTGTTCATCTTCGGAACAAAAATTAAAATATTTTTGATGAAATCCGAGAGCTTTCTGACCCCCCCATAGACAACAACGCAACTACAACTTTCAAGGGCCAGCAATTTAGTAAGGACATCATTAAAATAGTCCATATGACTGTAATGTTATGAAGTTACGAGCATTCTTTTTGTGTGCAAAAGGAAACAAAAATAACGACTTCATTCAACGTTTTCTTCTCTTCTGTGTCAGTCTTTGCCACACATTCACAAGAGTACCATGATGCATGTGTGTGGTGCTGCTAACGCAGGCGTTCTGACATATTTTAATTTTTGGGTGAACTATCCCTTTAATACCTAGATCAACAATAGTGTAATTGTAAAACCCCGTGGACTGTTTGTTGTGGTTTCTTCCCCTTTTGTTGGTTTAGCCCGTTCAATCATTTGTTAATCACCTCATTGTGCTCACCTGTCTGCACAGACAGATAGACAGATAGATAGACAGACAGATAGACAGACAGACAGACAGGTCTTTTGGTAACAAGTCAAATGATTTAAAAAGTAACTTTTTAAACATTTCATTATGTTCAGCGACTACATGGTCCTGTCTAGTCTAGCCTGGGCCATTTCCCAATTCCATTGCCCCTCTTTCATTTTGCTCCCCAGTTGTAACGCAGATGACTGTAGCCCATGGTCAAATCAATAGTACTGTTGAGTACTGTAACCGATGCAGGAGTCAGCGCGGACATAATGAATAGAAGTGTTCCGTCTGAATTACTCATTCAGCTCACTGCAGAGTGCACCAGTGGAGAGACTCCAGGACAGGATGAAATGAAGCAATTGAACGATAACGATACAACAATAGAATGATATACTTAATGATGAAACAATAGAACGATAGAATGATGGAACGACACAGACAGATAGACAGATAGATAGACAGACAGATAGACAGACAGACAGACAGGTCTTTTGGTAACAAGTCAAATGATTTAAAAAGTAACTTTTTAAACATTTCATTATGTTCAGCGACTACATGGTCCTGTCTAGTCTAGCCTGGGCCATTTCCCAATTCCATTGCCCCTCTTTCCCCCTGCTTTCCTGTCTCCACTCCATTTAAAAAAAATATAGTGCTTTGAACGGCTAGTCATGCACCACATCAAGTCTGCCCTCCCCCCCTCCTTGGACCCCTTCCAGGTTGCATTTTGGTCCAAACGCTCGACCGATGACGCCATCGCCACAGCACTCACACACCTGGACAAAAAAGACTCATACGTCAGAATGCTGTTTAGAGACTTCAGTTCAGCATTCAACACAATCATCCC
>NW_015506044.1:566247-566947 GCF_001515645.1 Sinocyclocheilus grahami | reverse complement strand
TTGTATTTTGTATTTAATCTGTATTTATGTTATCTGTATGCACCCAAGAGTCTGAGAGTAACGCAATTTCAATTCTGTGTGTATGTGCTGTACATGTGGAAGAATTGACAATAAAGCAGACTTGACTTGACTTGACTTGATATAGGCAAAAATATATGACATCCAAGATGATCTGAAGAACACTGGGTATCAGCAAGGAATGGCCTAAGACATTTTTATTTTATTTTATGTCTCTCACATAAAGCAATCATATGGTAGATATCGGTAGACAAATTAAAACCAAAACCAAAATGAATAAAAACTAAACAGACATAGATAAAAGTGACAAAAACATGTGAAACAAACTAAATCTAAAACAAAATTACCAAAACTTTAGCTAAAATTAAAATGATAAAAGATATAAAAATAAAAACTCATTCAAAATATTAATTAAAAACTTATTCTAAAATATCATTGGTTTTATTAATATTTTGAAACAGATTTTATTTATTTAAATTTTTGTACATTTATTTTATTTTTACATTTACCATTTTCATTTAATTTTAACAAATTGGTTTGTGTTTTTGCCATTTTTTTCAGTTTTACTCTTAGTTATTTCAGTATAACAATTTAAACTACATAAAAAGTATTCTAATTTATTTCAGTTAACATTTATTTTAAGCAGGGGCGTCATGCACTCATTATTTTTGAGGGGGCATGA
>NW_015506044.1:552890-566237 GCF_001515645.1 Sinocyclocheilus grahami | reverse complement strand
TTTGGGGGGGGGGGGGGGGGGGGGGGGGGGGGGGGGGGGCACAACAGCACTTATGTTTTATTTATTTTTTCCTGTTTATTTTAAACATTCCCAAACGCATTATCTATATCATGAAATATCGTGATTCTCACCTTTATAGATTATGTTGATCTATAGTGGGCGATGGTCAAAGTAACCTAATAATGTAATCCATTAACTACGCATAAAAACCTGTCTGTGTACTTAATTAACAGATATGAGTGTCATGCCATAACATATTTTTTAATATGACTGACTTTATATTTAATGTGAATTTAACATTGAAAGTTAATATGAATAAAAACATTGCAAGTTAGTCTACTAATCATAACACTTTCATTGTACAGAAAGAAAGCAAAGAACATTTTCACTGACAGTCTAGTTCAAGCACTCTCAAAAACTCCCATTAAAATCACTGAAGCGGTTCACACTATGAAATTAATATCTTAATAACTTTGTTGTTTCTGATGAGAGAATTCGCCAGAAAGAGGTATTCAGTCAGTGAGCAAGTGAAGAAAACATCGGCATTTTAGCAATGACTCATCTGAACACCTCTGATTGGTCATTGTATTCATAAGCTCAACAGCATCGTGTGTGATTGGTTAATGCGCAGTGCTGTATAAACACGTCTGTCTCTGGCTCAGCGCCAGCCGGCAAACGAACGCAGATTTGTATTTAGAAGCTGATGATATTAGGCACTGAACGTTCTAATCACGCCGGTGCGATTGTATTAAATCACATCGGCTATTTTTTGTCTTTTGGAAGCTGCATTCAAAATTCACTTTGAATGGGCATGACGCCTCTGATTTTAAGTAACTTTTATTTATGGTTTTGTGTTTGAATAAACCACTTACGTGATGCTTTCCTATTCAAATGCAACACTATATTTATAAACAACAGCTCAATTTTCCCTGAGGAGCAATCTAAGAAGATACAAGAAAGAATGAAACAAATAAATCACTGTACATTATATACATCTGATTCCCTGACAGCACAGTGCAGTACATTCTGCAGCTATCAAGCAAACATCTGTCTGAGTAGCTACACCAATATGCATGTCTGCACATTTCCCGATGCTACCAAAAAAAAAAAAACATCTAAACCGAAGCAAGAAAGATTGAATTTGTAATGACTTACGGGTGGGTAAATGATGCCAGAATCCATAATTTTTTGGGATCTGTCCCTTTAACACCAGAAGCAGTGAAGATAAAGAGGAATAGAGAAAGAGAAAACTGAGTTAGCATGTACAAAAAGAGATGGCAGGCCTACGTGACGCTGAATCTAATGGAGAAGAAGAAATAAGAGAGGTCCCATTGCTGTATGAAACAGCAGCTGAGGGGCAGCTGGAGCAGCATGGAAGATGAAGTGTGTTTATTCTGTGTATGAGAGGGCTTGCTGATGTGCTCCACAGCCTCCTGGCCTGCCTCCTCATCTTTACCTCCCCAGATCAGCAAGCAGAATCTGGATGAGCTTCCTCTCGGTCGTGCATGACCTCACAAACACCACAGAGACACCAATCAACATGGCCAAACACTTGCAGAGGTTCAAGACAAAATCACTGCATCTGAGCCCCGCTGTCCACTGACCACCTTCTAGGATTCCTATCCAGAAGTCAGCTCCACCTTCCCATAAGTAATGTGCACTGTATGTACACTGATGATTAGGCTATGAGCCAGTGTAATTTTAGTATCACTGAGATGCTACTATAGTCTTTGATGATGGTTTATTAAGCTTAACTAATAGCACATTCACAGGACAACCATGTACTAAAAATAGAAAAAAGTTTTCCCTTTGCATTTTTGAAATGTTTACATGTATGTATGCACATTAAGTCACAGTTTTCACAAATTAGCTTTTTGTAGTTTTCATGGAGATGATTATGGTATTGTTTTCAAAAACGTGCACTTTAAAACCCGTTTTCAAATGTTTGCGTTTTCAGGCCCCAAAACACTGTTGTCATGTAAATAAATGGTCAAAATGCATAGAAGTTTTACATTTTTAGTTGATAATGTTGTTGTGTAAATGCCCCTTAAAACTAAAACTGAAACTAAAATTGAAACCATTAAACATATTCATTGCTTGAAATAATATAAACATTAACTGAAATAACCCATTAAAAATAAAAAAAATAAAAAAGACCTTTCAGCTAGTTGACAAGATAGCATTTCTGATTTTAATTCCATTTAACTTTATGTACTAAAATACAAATTAATAAAAAACGATATATACATTTACATAAAAAATTATAAAAATGTGAAACAAACTAAAAATTAAAACAAAATTAACAAAACCTTAGTTAAGATTAAAATGAAAAAGGATCATATAAAAACTGATTCAAAATATTAATTAAATATTAATTCAAAATATTAATTAAAAACTGATACTAAAATAACACTGGTTTTATTAATATTTTGAATCCGTTTTTTAAATTAATTAATTAAAAAAAAAATTTTTTTTTACATTTATCGTTTTCATTTACATTTTTAGCAATTTTGTTGTGTTTTTGTCATTTTTATACTTTATCAGTTTTAGTCTTAGTTTTTCAGTATATATAAATTGTAACTAAATCAAAATATATTTTAATTTATTTCAGCTAATATTTATTTAAGTAACTTTTTATGGTTTTAGTTTTCGTTAACTATAATAACATTGCTATGAACAAATACAAAATGAACATTTTATATTTGAATAAGTTACATGACGTGTTTCCTATTCAAATGCAACACATTGGTAAACAACAGCTCAATTTTCCCCGGGGAGCAATCTAAGAAGATACAAGAAAGGAAGGAATTGTACATTAAATATCATCTGATTCTCTGACAGCAACAGTGCAACACATTCCACAGATATCAAGCGAACATCTGTCTGAGTAACTAAACCAGAACGCACATCTGCAAAATGCATTTTGTTGAGACTACAAAACAACACCACAGAATAAGGAACAGATATTACAAGTCTTAAATTGATATGCAGTATTAGTTATGTGGCTGTTTTTGTGAAGCAATCACATATTTTTTAATATACACATAAGGCAGAAATTGAATCCCCATTATCTAGAGTCTACATGTAAAGCCTGAAATAGATGGCTGGTTAACATGACAGGCTTTATGTGCCCTGGATTTTATACATACAGTAGATAGCAAAGTTTAATAAATGAAATCTGTATATTGTTAATCAAACATTGTAGACTGTACATTCTATCTGCAGCTGCAAGCAGACCATTTGAGGAATGCAGGGTAACATGGTTTGACACAAGCTCGGAACAGACAATTATTTGGACATCTTTGTGGTGAAGTGCCCTTTGCTCAGGCAGAAAGAACAGATCACACCTCTGAAGCACATCAAAAGGTCGAGTAGCGGTTTTGCCTTTCGCTGAAGTTTCATAAATTGGTGCTTTTCAGAGCTCATATAGCATGACAATTCATGCAAAAAGATAATAAGTTCATCCCTTTTCATCATTTATACTGCTAAATATACTGCATATTATACTATAAAATATACTGCATTTTTTTATTTTCAATTGTTTAATTGAATATAATTAATTTACATTATTTTAATATTTTTAATGCTTTCAATTATAAAAAAAAATATATATATTTTCCCTCACAAAATCCCATTGTTTACAGCAATTCTGTTATTATACAAAATATCATAAAGAAGTGCAGAGAGAAGAAACTAGTGAAATAATTGATGTTGTCCTCAGGGAAAGCAGGGCACAATAAATGTATAATGTAGGGCAGAAAATGTTGATAAAGTAGAGCAGCTGAAAAATGTTAAAGGCTGTTTTTCTATATCCACAGTATGTGCAATACATTTGGATCTACATGTATGATTATATATCTTAGTTAAGCTTCAGATTCTAATATTATAATGCATTGTCTAATTTTGTTAGTTCTATAAATAAAACATGAGACGTTTGATTTATATGCATACACACACAGAGTTCTGATAGACTTATCAAGTTCTGACAGAGATGACACATAAGGCACACGCAGTATTTATCAGTTGCTGTGTCCCTGCTGAAATACAGGCCACCTAATGCTACAATAACAATCATTTACACGGCTGCACAACTGGTATGTCTTGCTCTCCCCTCTGCATTTAGCCTGCTATAAGCACAGGAGTGCACTGGGTATAGCTCTGCGGGTAGTGTGATTTGCAGCAGTAATATAGCTGTGCTGGATACCAACACAGTCTCTTTCTCCTTTGAGATTGAGGTTCTTTTCACCATGGTACACCTCCATCAAAACACACTGAACTACAGCATCATTACATGCAGAGAAACAACAGAGCCACAATCATCAGTAGACTTGTTCGGTTTAGTTGGGTTTGTGTTCATGTGTTTATTCTCTTTCTTATTCTATCTCACCTCTTGAGATGGGGAGGCAGAAAGTGCACATTTTTAAAGTTGAAAAATAAATCAAAGATTATTGGACTATGTTTTAAAAGAACATACTGTTTCATGTTTAATTCAATGTGTTACTTGCCATTTCTCTGTAAATTGCACTAGCAATTTCTGAGTGAAAACTGTTTTGAATTAAATCATATATTTTTTTAGTTAAGTGTCAATGACAAATAAAAATATTAAATTTTTTTATTTTTTCAATTACTTGCACACAAAATCTTTACTTGTCACACAATTTCTGAAACCTGACACTCAAACACCAGAACCACACACCAAATCTGCAAAAACATACACTAATTCTCGGCCTTTGCTTTTTGCAAAACACAACACTAACAGGAATCAGTATTATGGCAAAGGTGTTTGCAAATGTTTGCTTTTGAGATATGTTTGTGATATTTTGAATGCTTTATTTTGCAAGAGATGCTTTATTTTTTGGATGTGTGTGTAAAGTTTTGAAAAAAAAGAGGCAAAGTTTTAAAAATGTGTGTAAGCAGTTGAAAAGAACTGTATAAAGAAAAAGTAAAAACGATGTACACAATTTTTGGTAACACTTTACTTGAAGGGGTGTGCATTAGACTGACATGACACATGTCATGAATATGAAGGAGGTTTTATGCATGTTTATGACAACTGTCATTAAGTGTCATTCGCTCTTTTATGTCATTTTTAATGCAAATATGACATTATGTGACCTAACCCTACCCCTACCCTTACCCCTAACCATAGCCCATAACAAAGACATCTCAAACAATGTCATCTTTGCATTAAAAATTACATAACTGAGCGAATGACACTTAATGACAGTTGTCATAAACATGCATAAAAACCCTTCATATTCATGACATGTGTCATGTCATGATTATGTAGGTGTCATGTCATGATTATGAAGGTGTCATGTCAGTCTTATGCACACCCCTTCAAGTAAAGTGTAACCCAATTTTTTATTAATTTTGCTTTCATATAGTTTTGAAAAAACAATAGAGCTTTATTCTCTTTTTTTCTTAGAGTTTGATTTGGTGTACCAACAAAAATCATATAATTATATTTTAAACAATATTGTAACCTAGATTTACTTAAGAATATAATTTTAAATTAGGCTTTTCATCATAATTTACTGTGTATCAGATTGACTTTTTTTATTTTACTTTAATACAGAAGTTTCAAAAAATCTAAAAATAAAATAACTGAGAGAATGACATTTAATGACAGTGGTCATAAACATGCATAAAAACCCTTCATATTCATGACATGTGTCATGTCATGATTATGTAGGTGTCATATCATGATTATGAAGGTGTCATTTCAGTCTTATGCACACCCCTTCAAGTAAAGTGTAACCCAATTTTTTATTAATTTTGCTTTCATATAGTTTTGAAAAAACAATAGAGCTTTATTCTCTTTTTTTCTTAGAGTTTGATTTGGTGTACCAACAAAAATCATATAATTATATTTTAAACAATATTGTAACCTAGATTTACTTAAGAATATAATTTTAAATTAGGCTTTTCATCATAATTTACTGTGTATCAGATTGACTTTTTTTATTTTACTTTAATACAGAAGTTTCAAAAAATCATAAAAGAAATGCATTCAAGTCACTGTACAACATGGCATACAGTATATCATTTATGTATGATATTTCTGTGCTTTTTAAAAGAAAACTTTTTTTTGTCAACTACTCCAGCTACTGAAGCTTATTTCAACAACAATTCACCAAGCTAATATTGGTTTTGAATTAGATTAAGCATTAAATACATGGCTTTGATGTCTTTGCCAGCAATAGAATATTAATTGTGAAGTCGGACTCTGTCGAGCAAAACAGAAACGTCACAGATCTCAGCCCAACATACACCACACACCACACTTCCATTAACTGCAGAAATGGATGCTTTAATCTACCTCTGCTCTCTATAAAAGACTGCAGTGCCTCACAATAATAAAAAAAACTGTACACGCTAGTGTAGCCGTCTGCTCTGCACCAAACCTTTACCAATCCCCCTGTCATTTTCTTTCTTGTACATACAGCATCTAGCCAGGGGGAAAACAAGCTTTATACTGTTTGTTCACAAGTTTGTTTCCTCAGAGTTTGAGTTTGTTACTTCACTATTGCTGTCGAATCAATTTCATCACACTCTGTAAACCCAAGTGAGAAGAAAGTCACCAATAACAGCACCAACACTTCGCCTGTAATAACTGAAAAGTTGGGTGATGCTGTTTAGTAAATCATTCCCAAGACTGTCAGCCTGCCCTTGAAGCTCCTTGTTGTCTGTCCACTTTGCTGTTTCTTGTCCCCAGGGTCTGGGAAGACATTAGGAGGATAACATTTATACACACAAATATGCATACGCACCGACTCGCACTATTTTAAGCTGTCTGTTCTGTCATCTCCTGTCGTCGTATCTTCGTGAACCACCATCTCAAAGCTGACATGCTCCCACAGAGACCGGGAGAGAAAGAGATAAGCAGAAGAAGAGTAACAGTAGTGCCAGGTCAGAGAACGAAGGGAAGGGACACATAAAAGACAGCTTGCACAGGCCCAAAATGAAACTTGAACTGAACTTTTTCAATGGTAAAATATCTCGGCTCACAACCCAGCTTAACATGTAGGCAACTACAAGTCATTATCACTTTGATGACACTATCAAAACAATGCTGTTTATTTGAGCATTCCGACCAGCAACAATAGCTCAACCAATGGTGTGAGTTTGGGGCGGGGCTATCTGTCTGTCTAACCAATAGCAGATGAGTTCATGAAAATTAGGCTGTTTGTGTCACGGAATGCCAGGAGAGACGAGGTAAGATCCAAGTGCAGTTTTATTAACATATAACTAAACGTGTCAAAAGGTAATCCAAAACATAGGAACCAGAGAACACGAAGTAACTAGACAACAAGAACTCAGAAGACAATATAATCAAGACGCAATGACAGACAGAGTGAGCATGGTATATATAGCTGGGATAGTGAGTCAATGATAAACAGGTGTTACTGATCAGAACAGAATTAACGAGCAGGGGACTATGGGAAATGGAGTTTAACACATACAACATAGAAACAGGAAGAGCGCCCTCAAGTGGCCAGTCCAGGGCACCACAACCAAACACTGTGACAGTTTGCTAGAGACACAAAATGGCTTAATTTTAAACTCTAATGAAGATATTTCAAATGAGATTAGTATTTTTTAGGAATTGCAAGATGCTACAACTAGAGCGTCTTGTTGCAGTTTTATCTGTAGTTTTATCTGATGAAAGCAATGTAAGAAACTAATCAAAGAAAAACAACTCTTAACTCCACTTAATTTGTATCAATATTAATAAGGCACATGAGGCTATATTTTGCAATACAACATATTAAGGCCAGTAAACCTTCCCAGTTCACATATTATTGGCTGGATGATAGCAAGACAAACCAGTAGAGATTTGACCTGTCGTACAAGCCATCTATCTCCCGTCAAGAGTTGTATCACTGTAATAACATTTTTGATTCATAGGGAATCCTTCACTACCGTTTAAACTGCTATGAAATAGACTGTGATCTAAACCAGACAAGACAACAAAGTCTCTTTACTGCAATTGAGAGATCACTGCTCAGTGTATGATCCACAAAAGTCTCTTCACTTCATTCAGTCTATGGATGAAAGGTCTATTTGGTCCCACATAAATCAAATGGATGACTCAATTGTTTCTGAGAGGGAAAAAATCCAAGAAGTAGATTGAGACATGAGTTTTCAAGGTTTTATGGTTGAGAAATACCCAAAGGTTTCATTGTCATAAATACCACAGAATATTCTTGAACAAACATTTTCTTGCACAGAGATACAACCTTTCACAGGAATTTCACCACATATACTGTAATCTCATTTAATATAATTTTGTTCAGACAGTTATGAAGGTCCTCCATCATTTATACTCTAAAAACTTGAAACTCAAGAAGCTGTAAACCACTGTTTTATCACAAAATAGGCATGCATGGTTCAGAAATGTGAACGCTATAATGTTGTTTCTGACCCCAAACAGAGCATTATGGTTAAACCAAAGCTAAAACTGCAACCTCTGTGCTTTAATGGATGGAAATTATTCTTTATAAGTCTCCAACTTCTCCAAAGTCAAAAATATGCCTCTTTGTCTTGTTTTTGTCTCTCTTGCAGTTCCACAAAAGTCTAACATATGTTTTCACTGTGCACCTGCAGTGTGCTGTCAGTATAGCTCAGTTCTGCCGTTTTTTATTTAGAAATATATAATATAAAAACAGATCCCCTCACATATGTTTGTTCCCCTCCTGCCTTTCTCTGCATGCCGAACATTATGACCAACCTTCAGCCCAGCAGCACATGAAGCAAGCTGGACTTGGCTACCGTCGTGTTCTTTCTCTTTTCCCCATCCCTCCATTTATGGAGTACCATGGCTGGGTGGAGAAGCAGAGTGAGACAGATGAAAAGCAAGCAATAAAGTAAAAGAGAGGGAGGAAAGCTGGCATCTGTTAGCGTCCAGCCACAGTGTGGGACTGATAAATCCAAAACCGCTTGACTCCTGCCAGCCGTACACCTTTCAATTACCCAGCATGCCTGCTTTTGAGATTAATGAGGACCCTGGGTGAATCCCAAATACTGGCAACAGGGCCCTGCTAAAAAAAAAAGGAGTAGAGGAGAAAAATGAAAGACTAGAATTAGCTGCTCTAGCAAAAAAGTACTAGCTGAGGAACAGATAACAGAATTTAAGAAAATAGCATGTTACTCTGTAAATATGTTTTGTCACATTTCTTAGGAATGTTCTTTTCTTTTTTTATTAATATTGTTCAGGACAAAAGGACACACAAAAAAATAGTAATACAAATAATTTCCACCTTGTCTTAAACCTCATGTTGTGTTCCCATCATTTTGACCCATAACGGATTTTCTTTTCCTTGAAAATACTAGTTAATACTAGCCTACATAAAATTGCTTAATAAATGTGTTATGACTGTGTTTATTACCAAATACTGAAATCAATCTTTTTTTCCACTTGTTTTATTTCAGTTAGCACAGATATTGTTTTTCTATTTGGAACTGATTGGTCATTGATCGGAGCATATGCACTTCAGTCATTATCCACAAATAATGTGCTTTCCTTAAAAACTGAGGTGAAGAAGCACAGATCAATGAGGCCTACGACCAATCAGTTCCAAAATAGAATAATTGGAAGAAGACAAATTGACACAAATATTGAATCCAAAATTCGGTGATGTCTTAGAGTGTATCTCAAGTAATTTCTTAACTTCTTTCTTAAAAATATTTTCATGAATCCAGCCCTAGAACAAGTAGAAAATAAAAAACTAATTAAAGGGATACTCAGAAAAAGTTAAATAAAGAGAGCAAGAACACCAAAGGACAAAATGGACTACTGAAGCAAACAACAGAATGAAAAAAACGTGAAGAGGAGGAGAGAAGGAATATAAAAGACACACAATGAGAAAGGAGGTGGGCACGAGGGTGAAATTATACATGAGATTGATACAGCACATGACAGAGCCGGAGGCTTGAAAGTGAGATGGCAGTAGCATGAGCGCACTAACCCACATGGGTATCATGAGTCCCATTATATCTTCATGAAAGCCTAGCGAGACATGCTGCTAGCTACTACTGCTAGCAATAGCGCTCGGATGTTTAACCTCACAGTACGAGACCCGCTCGGTCTCTCTCTGCCAGTGGGTAATCACATGAACCCCTGCTCTACCATATCAAACACTGACGCATACAAACACAGTGCCGTCACCATCCTAGCATTCAACAAAGTCCTAACCTCTAACTGAACTTACCATTTAAACATCCTCTAATCATATCTGCTTACCTCCAGGTGACGCATACCAAATAGCAATTGATTTATCCTTGTGTTGCTCGTTGCTAATGGTCCTTGAGAGGCCCACTTGCTGTTCCATAATACTATCTTACTAAAGGTTCTGTAATAAAGCCTAGCGCTGCAATCCAATTATGATAGTCCATAATACACTGGTGACTACAGTATGCGTCAGACGTCTACAGTACCACTCTAATATGGCTCCTAATCGGTTCATGAACAAAGTGCCTTTGTCTAGAGAATGAAAGTTATTGCCTGTTGCTGTCATTAGCAAGAAGCAATGTTTCACACAAACTGGTCTCTGATCACATCTTTTGCTCGCTTGACATGTTACTCTGCTTTAAACAGACAAGCCCACTTGTTAGACGTTACACATTGGGTTGTTTTGATGAAGAAACATGGAAGCTACACTCAACTGTTCAGTAAGTCACATGAGGACACAAATAAAGTAACATCGTTGTCTCTTCCATTTTGACCTGCCTTTATCATAAACAATGTGCAGCTAAAACTACTCTACTACTTTACTAGGAAAATCAATGAATAGTTGAGTAATACACCTTAAACAGGCTTTGTACACAGTTATTGGTAACTGGATTCAGCACAACAAAATCAAATGAAACAAAATGTAAGACAACTTGACACACTGCAAAAAATAGAAGACTTTTCACTCTGAAATTCGAAGTAAATTTCACAATTAATTATAAAGAAACAGATTAAAGGTTAAAGGGGTCATTGGATGCGACATGCACTTGTACAAGTTGTTTTAAGTTAAATGTGTGTTGGCAGTGTGTGTACACAACCACCTTATTATGATAAAGATCCACCCAGTGTTTTTGTTTTTATCCATTAAATTATCCCCCCCCCCGATCTACTTAAAGGGATCTATGTTCGTGCAAAGCATTCGTGATCCAGCCTCACCTACAGGAGAAGTGAGTATAAGGTTCTTTTATGAATCTTTGCAAATCACCTCTCCTAATAACGTGCTAGTTAGCAAGTTCCGCGGCTAAAGAAAACAGCATCATGAGAATGGCTCGTCACCCCACGGAAGAGAGGGGCAGGGGCAGCAGAGCTCATTAGCATTTAAAGGAACATGGACTAAAATTGCTTGCTGAAAACAGCTTCTTTTTGACAAGGTAAAAAGGGTGTTGTCAAACCATTACCATTGAGAAATTTTAACCAAAGTATGTTATAGACTTTTCATTAAGAACCTAAATAATCATATCAACTTGTGGAAATTGGGCATCCGATGACCCATTTAATAATTAGTTAATTAATTAAAGGTTAATAAATAGTAAATGGTATTTTCTTTTAAAACAAACTCCAATAATCCTTATTTACAACTTAAAGAAATCATTTTTAGAGTGCAGCATCTTAAAAATGCAACGTTAAAAAAAAAAGCCTACAATACCAAAAAATTTACATTTTCTTAAAGATTATATTGGATCTAAAATTAAATAATGTATTTTGACAAAATTCTATACTAAAATTCTATATTATTTTACCTAAATAAAGACACTAAAATCAAATGTTTTAAATGCTACAATCAATTCAACATATAGTGAAATTAAATTTAAAAGTTTTATTAAATTATGAGTACTTTTAAATTTTTCCTATCCAAGACAGTTTTACCATGCAGAACAACACCAAATGCACAATACACTGCCTGCATGCTAAAGTACAGCTTTAATATAAATAAACTGCATGAACAAATATAGATAAACTAGTGGTCACACTTTATTTTAGGGTCCAATTACCGCTATTAACAAACCATTAACCAGGAATTTTGCCTCAATAAACTCATAATTTACTGCTTATTAATAGTAAGGCAGTTGTTAAGTTTAGGTATTTGGTAGGATTAAGGATGTAGAATATGGTCATGCAGAATATGTGCTTTATAGGTAAACAGCCAATATTTTATAGGTGTTTTATAGGTAAACAGCCAATATGTTAATAACAGGCATGCTAAGAAACTATTTAATAGTGAGAATTGGGCCATATAATAAATTGTGACCAAACTATAGTAAAACCACTAATCAATCACTCACTAATCAACTAGTTATAAAACATTGTGATTTGAACACTGTGATGAGCTAAGCTCACCTGTTTTGCAGCATACTGCACAATACACTAAAGGCCTGCAGCAGAATAAAGCAGAAACATTATTCATACTGTAGTAGTCCTGGGCTGAGGGAATGTCACTTCCTGCCAAGTTACAGTGGGATCTAGGGAAAGACACTTCCATTTACAGCCTTCCACCAGGGCTCTGCTTGATGCAAAAGCAACTTTCAGTGGCTCTGATGGACGACAGAATTGCTTGCACAATGTGTTCAGAAGACAGAGCTCCTAATGTTAACAGCTTAAATCTACACCAAGCCTGCAATCCTTCTCTCCCATGGTACAAGAGCCATGTGAATTCAATCTATTTCTATGAAGAGAGGAAAGCACTCGTTTCAACAGAGTGAACCATTTTAAATATATATGCTTGTGAGATTGACTACACTAGTCACATTATTTTGTTCTTGTCTTTCTTTTTGCCTGCACTACATGCATCTTCTTTTTCTCTTATCTTCACTTATTTATCTTGGTTTTTTTATTCTTTGCTGCACTCCAGGGGTTATTTTTCATTCTGCTTCTAAAAGACTGGTGTAGCGTCTGGACCAATCAAACACACAATATATATTTTGTTAGCTATATTACAAATACTCTGTAACACACCTCAGTTAACAAGCCATATGAGGACCTATGAACCCTTCCCCCCGAAATGCGTAACACCCCAGGAAGCCGAACAGGCCCCTGGTTCCATGGCAACCAATGCTGATATCACTGGGTTTATTGTTAAAAGGAATGTAAAGCAGGGAAAATCCCTGCATGTCCCAGGGCAAGAGGCAGTGTAGAAATGGACTTTTCTACTAATTAATTCATAGGAAAACCTTTCTTTGAATGAACTCACATGATCCTTCAGGCCATTGGGTATATTATTGTCATCATGTATTTTGTCTTTGAAATTGTATACAGTGATGCAGGCTTATAATCGAAACACACTCCTGTCATCCTTTCACTATATGTAATCCTACCTTGCTTAGTATCTATGAATT
>NW_015506044.1:515039-552399 GCF_001515645.1 Sinocyclocheilus grahami | reverse complement strand
TTTCAGACAGATGAGACTTGCAAGTATCAAACTTAGTCTTATTAATTGATACATTAAGTATCAGTTACTCCTTTTTACGAAGGTGTGTTTGAACTAAGAATCTGACGCTTCCCTTAGGTGTAGATCTGCTGAATATGCAAATGGTTCCATAAATTTAATTCCTTATGTCTCTTTTCTGTACTGAGTTAAGCTTTAACCCTTTCCTATACCAACTGTATGTGTATGTGTGTGTGTGTGTGTATGTGTATGTGTATGCTAGACCAGTTTATGTGTTTATGTAGGATGTTAGACCAGTTTATGTGTTTATGTAGTATGTTAGACTAGTTTAAGTGTTTATGTAGTTAATAAAACCTTACTTGTATCACACTTGACGTGGTTCATTGTTTGCTTATAACTGGAGTCACTTAATCATGTAGATTTATGCTACAAGCTTTTGTAGAATTGTACAGTAAGAAAGTTATTTCCCTTAACCAGGAAATTAACGTTCTTAGAATTGACAAGACAGTTGACCCTGAGAGGTCAGCTAAATATCTACAGCGGATCTAAAATATTCATAATTAATTATAACTAGTTATGGTTAGTTATTCATATTTCCCATGAGCTGATTCGTTACACTGGTCTGTAATCATGAGATTAATTATTTGATTATTTTTGATCAATGGTTTTCTTTTGTTGACAGGAAGGTTATTATCTTTAACCAAATCTATGAAAACATTTTTGTTAAACCAAATAAAGCTGAAATTAAATAAAATATAGAAGAAAGTATATATTTTTTCATATAAATATTGGATAAGAAAAAACTTTAAACACAAAATTACAAATATTGCCTTGGCATGAGTGCCGGGATCTGAACACCACGCTCCAACATGAAACAGTACACGCAGACGAGAGCGCACGGCTCGAGCACACTCGAAGCCGCACGCTCACATGAAAACACTGACATGACGCGAGTGTCAGGGCTCTGTCACAAAACTATGAATTACACTAGACCGAAGTGACAGAACCCTGACAGGCAACTTACTGAAATATGTTTAATCTGAAGCACTAAAATTATTAACTGGAGAAAAACTCTATAATGAAACTAAAATGGAAATAAAAAGAAATTGGACCTAAATTGTAACATTTAATATATAATTTCTACAAAAATGAATAAAAATGACAAATTAAAACACAAAACAAAATGACTAAAAATATAACCAAATAAAAAGTAACAATATAATTCAAAATATTAATAAAAATTATAACAGCATAAATATAAATATTTGTTTGGTCTCGTTCTGTACTGCATAATATAATTTTTATATTCTGTTATAAAAATGATAACAGCATAAATATAAATATTGCGTTTGGTCTCGTTCTGTATCGTGTATCTTCTCAGTGTCTGCGCTTGCTTAGCCATTTGTTGCGGTTAAAATAAGGAAAGTGTGTCCAGCTGAATTAATTTAGTATTTTGTTAGACGGGTATAAAAAAAGCTTAGTTTACCGCGACAGCGGTCGCGTGAAGGCCTCCTTGTGTAAAGACCATCGACTCTACCGTGCGACTCCACCGGGCAGGGACATTGGCAAAGGATAAGTATCGCTTTTTATTTGTCCTCTTTCCTACTACTTTTTCGCTTCCGTTTCAGTTTTTATAACCATTTCTTACTATGTGTAAGTAAGTTGTTGTTTTTTAGCATGTGTGTTTGGCAGTGTTACTTTTTAGGATTACTGACAAACTACTGTCCTTTGATTTGTCTTATTTGTATTTGTAATTTATTTAAATTTTAGTTACATTATGTCTGAATTTATTATATCTGTATAGGTCTTTTATACGGAAGTTCTAAGCGCCCATGCAATATTATTATTTTTTCTTCTCGTTTTCTCATTATAACGACTTAATTTTCTCGTGATATCGACATAACGAATTGTTTTCTCGTTATAACGACTTAATTTTCTCGTTATCTAGACATAACAAAAGTTGTTTTCTCGTTATAACGACTTAATTTTCTCACTATCTCGACATAACAAAAGTTGCTTTCTCGTTATAACGACTTAATTTTCTCGCTATCTCGACATAAAAGTTGTTTTCTCGTTATAACGACTTAATTTTCTCATTATCTTGACATAATGAAAGTTGTTTTCTCGTTATAATGACTTAATTTTCTCATTATAACGACTGAATTTTCTCGTTATCTCGACAAAGTTTTTTTTTATTTTTTACAATGATTGTTTGATCTACTGTTGTTATAGTAACAAACTCAACTTTGACACGCATCTGATGGACAGATAAACATGTGCTCTTATTGTAGCCTATGTCATTTGCTATGTCATCAGCAAATTTAGCTTCGCCTAGTAATAACGTCTACAATACAAAAATAAAGGCTGATCAATCACGGTTGATATTTCCAGAGACAGTACGCTAAACATTTTGTTTGTGTAATTAGCATGTTTAAATGGTCAAAGCAACACCGCAAACACAGGCGGAGAAAACAACTCTCGTTAATGTCGATATAACGAGAAAACAACTCTCGTTATGTCGATATAACGAGAAAATGAAGTCGTTATAACGAGAAAACAACTCTCGTTAATGTCGATATAACGAGAAAACAACTCTCGTTATGTCGATATAACGAGGAAATTAAGTCGTTATAACGAGAAAACAACTCTCTCCGCGGAGGATGGATATCCGGGAGGAGGCCGGCAGACCGAGACCAGTTTAGCGACGAAGGAGGGAGGAGCCAGGAGGGACCCGGAGCAGGAGGAGCTCAGCAGGACCCAGGCCACAGCCATAACAGCGGCCCATGGTGGAGCCGACGGTGGGAGGAGCCATGGAGGAGGGATGGCTGCCGACTCCAGGGGACTGACCAATGGTGGTGGAGCAGGTGGAGGAGGAGACCGAGGTGGAGACAGAGAGCCAACGAGCAAGGGGAATGCCGAGGATCCGGGGGGCCAGGGTGGAGCCGAGGGCTCTGGCGACCAAAGCGGAGATCCAGAGATCCGGAGCTAGGAGCCGAGGTGGAGCCACTGGGTCTACGGGCCGAGGCGGAGGTGAGGGAGACTCAGACCACGGCGACGCTGGAGGATGGCAGCCCGGCAGGGCTTGCACCGCAATGATGGTGGGCTGAGTGCGAGCAGAGGGGCTGCCAGACGACAGTGATGAAGGAGGCTGGAGTGGGTGGGAAGGCGGGCATTTTCGAGGAGCAGGCACTGGAGCGAGCTCTTGGGCTGGAGCCCTTCCTGGGCGGGACTGGGGATCAGGAGCCCTTCCTGGGCTTAACGGGGGATCAGGAGCCCTTCCTGGGCTAAACGAGGAATCAGGAGCCCTTCCTGGGCCAAACTGGGGATCAGGAGCCCTTCCTGGGCTTAACGAGAAATCAGGAGTCCTTCCCAGGCTTAACGAGAAATCAGGAGTCCTTCCCAGGCTTAACGAGAAATCAGGAGCCCTTCCCGGGCTTAACGAGAAATCAGGAGCCCCTCCCAGGCTGAACTGGGAATCAGGAGCCCTCCTGGGCTGAACTGAGGATTCCGAGGTCTTTCCTCCTCCTTTTGACCCTAAATTCCCTCCATATTCTGGCCCTTATGTTCCGGCATAGTCAGCTCACCCTCAGCCATGATGCAGGGGGCGGAGCTCCTCTCCGCGCTCACACCGTCCATGGCTTGCTCCCTCGTGGTGGGCACTGTCACCGGCTCTCGCACCTGGTCTGACGGGTTGTGCTCAACATCCGAGGCGATCCTCCGCTCAGTCGCTTGGCTTCGCTGTGGCTCGCGGCGGGAAATGGCTCTCCGTCATCGGTGGGCTCAGGGTGATGCTCCGTATTGCGGGGAGATGGTGGGCTGGGCTCTGTGTCCGAAGTGGATCCAGCTAGATCATCCACGGGGCCGATGGTGAGTGGCGACCTGTTTCTCGCTAGAGTCCACTCCACGAAGGCGGCAAATTCCTCCCGAGGACCATCTTCGGACGACCGCGCTCTGCACTCGGCGTTCAGACTTGCCTCATAGAAAGCGCAGAGTGCGTCGTCCGGATAGCTGGTGATGTTAGCGACCAACAGGAACAGTCTAGTATGGTCCTCGAGAGTCTTGCCTTCCTGCTCCAGCAGGAGGAGGAATTCGGGGCGAGTGAAGGGATCCATGGGGTAAACACAATGGAAAGAAAAACACTGAGGAAAAACCAGAAAACAAACGGAAGTTAAACTGTTTTGGGTCGGTTATTCTGTCACGGGCAGGGTGTTCCAGAGACCAGGCAGGAAGACGAAGATGATGAATAAACGGCTATTTAATGACTTGACAACAGGGAATTCAGACAGGGTAGACATCCACATTCAGGGTAACATTCACAATAACCGACAAACTCAAATACAAGAGACAGGAACAGATATAGGGCAGATAACGAGGGGCAGACAGGTGAGCACAATGAGGTAATTAATGAATAACGAGAACAGGAACGACCAAATAAGGACACAGAGGGAGAAACCACACTCAACAGTCCAGAGGGGTGTGACAAGCGTCTAATAAATGACTAAATAAATAAATAGAATAGCATTGGGACAGTCAATTTTTAACAGTAATATCTAAATTCTTTTTTTTAGAATTTATCCATTCAATTATTTAGAAAGCCTGTAAATGGAAGACTAAATAAATATTTTATAGAACGTGAAAAAAGTATAAAGCTATAAAAACATAAATGTGTCTTTACACATGAAAATGTATAGCTGTCTTTATATTTTATGAAGAAGGTTGTCCCGGGCCTCTGCATGGGATATAGTGTGGTATTATCGAATCTTGTGTTTGCATAGATGTTTGTCGCTCTTTTTCTATCTATCTTGTAAATTAGTATTTTAAAAAGTAAACTGTGGTAATGACTGCCACATTTCAATTTTATGCCTGAACATTTACTTTAATATTGGCAGCACTTAATTGCTTATCAAATTGAGTGTGACACCGCTGCATGCCTGCTCAGATTGTTATTACTCATGTCAGGAACGAACACAAAGCACTTAACTCATCTTGAAATTGTCGGGGTTTATCCAATACATGTATAGATCATCAAATAACATACAGAAACAATCCTTTATGCAAAGTTCAAATAAATAGAGGCATGCTAGCTTTCCATCAGGACTGTCTTGAGAGGAATACTGAGGGTTCGGGAGCCATGGAGACACGCCAGCTGTCAATCACTCTGAGTCTGTTTGCATAATGGAAAGCTGGACTCAAGAGCTGCCAGGGAAGTTGGAAAAGGGGATGTGGGAGCATTTCATCCCTCAATGAAAGCAATGACACATTTATTCCTAATGGACCAAACTGAAGCTAACTAGGATTCGCTAGCAAAAAAAAAAAAAAGCTTAAACCAGACTAAGCTGGTTTGATGGTTTAAGCTAGTTTATAAGCTGGTCTCCCAGTCTGGTAAAGCTGATTTTCAGTTGGTTTATCCAGCAACTTCAGCTGCAGCCTGCCCAATAAACAGACCAAAAAAACAAAACAATAAAGACCAGCAACTCAGAATAAACATTTCTGAAGGATCATGTGACACTGAAGATTGGAGTAATGATGCTGAATATTCAGCTTTCCATCACAGGAATAAATTATATTTTAAAATATATTCAAATAGAAATCAGTTACTTAAAATTGGTATTATATTTCAAAATATGACAATTTTTTTTTTAAATAAGTGCAGCCTTGCTGAGCACAAGAGGCTTCTTTCAAAAACATAAAACAATCTTGATAACACTTTATTTTAAGGCCCAATTCTCGCTATTACAAACCACCATTAACTACGACTTTTGAATCAATAAACTACTAATTTGCTGCTTATTAATAGTCAGTAAGGTAGTTGTTAAATTTAGGTATAGGATTAGGGATGTAAAATATGGTTATGAGTAGGGATGTAAAATCCCGCATGACGAAGCGGATATCGTCCTCTTTTGGAAGACCAAACAAAGTAGTTTCACTTTCGTCTTCACGACATGGCTGCAGCGTCGACAAAACTACAGTGAGACTAAAAGTTACACCTTCTTTCTTTGCGTCAACATTTGGGCGGCGTTATGCAAATCTTCCCACATAGTGAGGTAGATATGTGGGGGCGTGTTAGAACGAGCCGTTTTAGGTAGGTGTGGCTGAATCTGAACTTTTATAAAGAATATCTCTTTGGATTTGAGACTTTAGTCTTTGCAACTTTACCGATCTTCTTTATGCACCAAGAGCTTGTAACACTCCAAAGAGAAAGGAAAAATTTAAATGCATCATATGACCCCTTTAAAGTTCATAAGTGCAGGGCTGCTTTGTTTACAGCGGAAACCAAGGAAATGCTTTAAGCGCCACCTGCTGGCAGAGAGTGATCTGCGTCTCATTCAGCTTGTCTGCTGTTTCATGCAGCTATTTTTATGTATAGTTTCACAAAACTGAAGTCAAACCATTCTGTTTTTGCTTCAAATTTCGAAATTATACAATCCAGTTTAGATTAAAAACTGCTCATGTTGCATGTGTGCAGCATCTTTGTTTGGATCATGATTAAAATGCAGTGGTTGCCTCTAATTTTAAAAGGAAAGAGCACAGACAAAGCCTTATTTTGTTTATATGAAGAGATTTATTTTATTTGTGTTATTTATTTAATTTGGAGCTTGTTTTAAAATTTTAATTTAGTTTTGTTATTTACATTTACATTATATTTAAATTTTGTCATTTTGTCTTTTATCCAAAGCGACTTACAAATTAGAACAATAGAAGCATTCAAAACCAACAAAAGAGCAATAATATGCAAGTGCTATATTAGTATATTATTATAGTGTTATATTTCAATTTCACAAAGAAATGTGCAGCATTTTGTCGAAGCAATAATAAAAGGACACATTTAATTTATAATTTGTCTTAAATCTCATTTTGTAAAAAAAATAAATAAATAAAATAATTGTGAATCAAATCTAATCGTGAAATCAAAATTGTGAATCGAATCGTGAGTTGAGTGAATCATTACATCCCTAGTTATGAGGAATGTGCTATATAAGCACTAATACACAGTCAATATGTTATTAATAGGCATGCAAATAAGCAACTAATTTATAGTGTGAATTGGTCACTATGATCTTACAGACCCCAAATTTTGCATGATAAATGCATCAACTCATCAAGATGGAAGCTTCGAAGTTACAGAATATTTCAAGCTATGGTAACTAACATCAAAGACAAAACAACTGTCTTTCCTTAAAATTGAATCCAGAAAAGAGAGACTTGATCGGCACGGTTAAGCTCAAAACTGCTGGTCTAATGACTTGCTATTGCTTTTCTCTTCCTCGACATTTAAATGGTGTACGTTTTGCTGAGGAGGTACAGAATTATCCAGTTGTTTGGCAAGATGGCGCAATATGGATAGGAGTTAATGAAGGAATGGTGTCGGTGGGATGCTGGGAGAGACAGGCCCCCTGGGGGATGCATTCTTGCAAAGCTCTGCGGTAATAAGGCCGGACTGAAGCAGGCCTGCTCTCCCCCCTCCTCCTTCAGTTAAACTCACTGATGCTTTCATTTTAATTGGACAATGGGGCAGCAAAAGCTAGTAATGCCACACACAATCAAAACAAGCACAAGAACACATTCAAACACACAAACCTACACATATAGTCCTGCAGAAACACAAAATGTCATGCTACAAGCTTCAGTAAGCAAGATCTCATTGGTGTAGCTATAGGGCCATTATTACTGGTCCGATACTAGAGGAAAATCCTCGGTATCATCATTTAATATTTCGGACTATTAGTGCATTGACATAATGGCATGGCTGATCTTGCTGTGATTGCCGCTAAAGACAAGGTTGTTAGCAGGATGTTTTTTTAACTAAAAGAAAGACTGCCAATTGTTATACTACATGTCAAATAATAATTTAAATGGGATTTTATAGAAATTCAACAAATATGATTAAACATTTAAACATTAAATGATCTTCTGGAGAATAGCCCTATCAAGGCTAAAGGTAATGCTATTCAGCAGTATGTCATACTAACATGAGGTTGTGTTACCAAACATTTATCATTTTGTTATTTAAATTTTTTAATATATTTTTATATATAATTTATATATAATTTATATATATAAACAAATATATTATATATAAATCTAACATATTTTTCCTTAATATATACTGTATGTGTGTGTATTTATATATACATAATACATACACACAGTACACACACATATAGTATGTAAATAAACTTTTATTTTGAATGTGATTAATTGCGATTAATCGCGATTAATCGTTTTGCAGCCCTAGTAGCTATGCAATATTGGTCATATATTTTCTCAGCTAGTTTTTTCTCCCATAAATGACAATCTTTGCACATGAAACCCAATAAATAGCAGTAAAATCTTTTCCAGTAAATGTACTACAAATGTAGTTCACATAGACTGATGCTTTCCGTCTTTTACCCAAACTGCTATGATTGACAGCTGTTTTCATTTTAGCATCTATCCATAATTTATATTACATATAAATACATTTAATAAAAAATGTATATTTTTCTTAAATACATACATGAATGTGTGTGTATTTATATATACATAATAAATATACACAGTACACACACATAAATTATGTCAACAAAAAAAAATATTTTGGATGTGATTAATTGCGATTATTCGTTTGACAGTGCTATGTACCTAGAATCTAAAATGTGTTAATTAAAAATAATAAATCTATAATTTTTTTTTTTTATATAATTATGTAAATTTTCTATTTTTTTTCATATTTTATTTTAAAATAAAAGCTTTTCAGTAGCCACCCATAGGCAAATTTCTCCTCTTCCACTAATACAGGCAACATAAATTTTTCACATGCTGTCTCTCCTGGTTTTACAATGGAGCTCGGCCATGAGCAGCTATGTCATATCCACCTTTTAAGTTGCTTATACTCTCTTCTCATCTCCTCTTTTAACTGTGGCTGTGTCAGGGATAGCCTGCTAAAGCAACATATGCAGCAAGCTACTCTATGCATAATCAAGGCATTAAGTGCCCCAGCTGCCTGCAGGCGCGAGACTCCTGGCCGGAGCTGTGACAGAGGTGAGCTGGGGCACTGGAGAAAGACTGCCTTTTCTTTCTGTGTGTGTGATGCATTGTCCTCTCTCCTGTCTTTTCACACACAGTGTGCATAAGACCCAGGGGCAATGATATGTGGATTAAAGAGGGAAAGGGCTTCACAGGCACTCACCCTGATAACCTATGCCAAAGCACAACCAATGCAGCAAAATCAGCAGTCAGCACGATTCTGTTCATCTACAGTCCCACCTCGCTCCATTCTGACACAAGAAACAGCATTCTCAGCAGGCTCATTATGACGGGAGATTGTGTGCGTATGAATCTCGGTGTATGGAGAAGTGTTTCTTTAAAGGTTCTTCTTCGAGGAGGAATGGACTTCCATCGGTATGAACCACAGTGCAAAAAAGGTCATTCTTTATATCTCACAATTGCAACACTGCTTCATGTAACTGCAACTTTATATCTCACAATTCTAACTTTATTTCTTACTTACATTTTGCTACTTTGTTCTCTAGTCAAGTCAAGTCACGTTTACTTATATAGTGCTTGTAGTGCTTTATACAATACAGACTGTTTTCAATGCAGCTTGGTGGTAATCAACACATACACACACAAAAAAAACTTCATAATTTATGAGACAACTTCAAATTCTGCTGTAAAGCATCATGTCATTATTCAGCTCCAATCAGTTCAGTGTTGATTGAGTTCAGTTCAATAACTGCGTAAAGTTAATCAATTATGAAACAAGTTCAATTCAGCTATAAGCAGCTCTACTAAAGATGTTACTCAGTTCGACTCAGTTCAATGTTGATTCAGTTCAGTTCAATAACAGTGTTGTTGTTGCAAAATCTGTCAATTTGATTTAGAAAGCTTTCAATTTGATCTATTACATGAATCTTATATAAATATGAATTTGGGCACAATTACAAGGTCATGCATTAAAATACAGTTGGCACTTATCAAAAGAATCGCTGTTTAATGTAGTTTTATCTTAATTGTTTTAAATGTACAACGCCATTATGATAGTGATTTTTTTAAACAGAACAGATTCTGAACATAAATAATGGCATTCAGACATCAAACAAATGTAATAAAGTAAAGCAGAACATGCATAAATGAACAAATAAATTAAGAGGCAGAGTCTTTTCAGTCTTTTTCTGTCAACACTAATTCCTTAAGTTCTTCTCTTTTATGCATATCTGGGATACAGCAAAAACTACAAACAAAACATCTTTTAAAATGCTTTGTCTTCACATATTTACACTTGCGCTCAGCTTCTGACGACTTATGAAGACATGACAACATTTCTGGCAAGTCAAAATAGCCAGCAGCTGATGCTCACAGTTTTAATGGTGCATTCTGGGAATTTATAGACAGCAAATGTTTCTCTGGAATGATTCTGACAATGAAACAGCTCTAGAAATGGCTGAATCCCTGGTCGGTGCACTTGGACAAGCATTGCCACCAATATGTGTATCCGTTTACTTAAAAATAATACTGTTATAATTGCACACCCAATTAAGCTCTATGTAACAAAGAACACAATTAAAGATTATTTAATCGTTGTAAATCATTAACCCCCTATTAAAATGATATTAAACAATAAAGCCACTGCAGGCTGCAGACACTTCTCAAACAATGTCTTTCCATGTATATTTGAGTTTTGCATCTCCTGTAAGCATTTCAAGCAGTAACTGGTGGTAATTAAAATGTAAAAGGTATACAATGCCCTGCTCTCTATTGAATAAACTATACTCACACTAATGAGATCTCTCTCCTAATGGCTATTCAATGAAGTGTATCTTCACACATCTTCAAAAAGAATCGGCAGTTACTGCACACGCCCACTAACATAAAGCGCTTATGAAAGTCCAATGAGTTCCTTTTCCCATCACCGTCTGCATAAACTATAACTACCACAAAATTAACGGATACAAAACACAGAAGCTTTGCTTTCTCTTGCAAAGTAAAACAAACAATGAAGACAGCGCTATGTCAGAATACATTAAGGTTTCATTAAATGTAGCGAAAGCATCTATTACCAGATGCTTGTGTCTTTGTGCATTTTGAAAAGGCTGGCAGGGTTTATGCAGCATTTAAATTCACAAAGAATTACCCATAAATCCCACCAAAACAAAGCTGTCAAGCATCATTTTTCTTAACCCCGCACACTGTCTCTCTCTCTTCCATATGCTTGCTGGCTTCAAAAAGCCAAATGAATAGCACTGTATACTTCATCTAATTTTCAGCTATTCAAGTATGCTGCTCATTAATGTCCTATTGTTAATAAAATCTCTGCATCTATTCAATAAATACTATTAATCAACAAAGCTGATGTACCGCATCTCATTTCATCAATCGTACATTTAATTCACTTCATTGGTTTTATATGGCAAAAGATGGTAGCAAAAAACAAAACACACAAGTTGTGGCTCCAGATCACTAATGTATAAAATAGATGCTGAAATATAATGATTTTACTGTTGCTACAGCCTGACTTAGAGCAAACACCCCTGCAGTGAAAACTGCAAACAACCTCCAATGATTTGCTCAATACCAAACAAAAGCTGTTCGAACTTCGGAAACAATAACAACTACTGTTAGTGATCATTTCTTACGCCATTCCACTTAAAGGGGCATTTTACATACAGAACAGTTCATCTATGCTTCTACTTTTTTGTGGTTTAGTCAATTTTACATCTTTTATTTATTTATTTGTTTTTGATGGCATGAACCGTCTGTTCGGTTTTACTGCATAATTCACTAAAGGAAAAATCCACTCAAATCTGTGACCACTGCAATCCAAGTACCTTAAAAATTCTAATGGCTTGTCAACACCACGCATCTGCATTAGGGTTGTCAAAAAAAAAATCTAATTTCGAATATTCATCGAATTAAAAAAAAAAAAATCCACATTCGAATGCAAAAACGTTGCATTCGAATTTAAGGTCTGCATCAGCCGTCAGGCAGCCTTATCAGTGGCGCACGAGATGCGATGACGATGTAAGTGTCATTGATTGCATTTGAATGCTTTTTGTTAGCCTATCCAGTTTAACCCACTAGATGCGGCACTGCTACGTTGTTCATTCATATATTGCGGAAAACGAGAGCATCAGTGTAGAGAAGATGTTGTTTACATCAAAACTGAAACCAAGCCGTTCACACAGAACGCATATTTATCACATTTTCTAGAGGAACATCTATCAGCATTGCACTCGCGTCTCGCAGAGCGCGGCATGTTTAGAAAGCCATGTAAAACACTTTTTACTAAAGATGTAATGGCGTTTTTTTCCCATCCCACTGTATCTCATGTTTTTAAATGAAGAAAGTAGCCAACTCTTTGTGATTGGTTTTCGGTTCTTTGTATTAAACTATACATACATGCATGGTGCTGTTTTTTTTTATTGTTTAAGCAACTATATTAATTACATATGGTTTATAAACATTATTTTAAACATTATGGACTTTTTTTCAAAGATAGTCGTGTTATTTTATTACGCTTTGAAGAAACGTGCATAATATTTTGCTCGATGCGCCCTCTTGTGGCCTCAGGAGAGAAGCCAAAAGCTTTCCCCCCCCCAACTGAAATTATGCCTTTTAAATTCGAATAGAATTTGAATTTAGTTTTTCAGTCATTTTGACAGCCCTAATCTGCATATATGCCCAGCTATAATGATCTTCTTCGTGATCGATGTAAAATGTACATAAACATCTATTTTACATGAAATTTCATTGCTTTCCACAGACAGTAATAATGTGGCGTTAATTGCATCAGGCAAATGCTGCTGAGTTATGGGAATAAGGTGTAATAACCCGAAAATAACCCTAATTTACATAAAAGAGGTGTGTTCATACTAAAAAGAATGACTTAATTTAAATAATTAAGTGCTTATAATTTACATATATAAGCACAATTTTAATACATTTAGCGTGTGGTTACTTTTACTGATTGTGGGAACTTAATAAGTTGTAGGTTTTTGTGCTGAAATGCTAATTAATACAAATAACTGGTTTGTGAATTCACACTCAATGCACTACAGAAAGCCACAACAGTGAGGAAAATTAAAAAAAATAAAAAAGAATTGTTACACGCTTACACATGGAGAAAAAACTGATGCTAATGTATAGCATAATTAGCACTTTCCATAGGAAGGTCATGAATACCACATGCTGCCAGAGATGAGCCCCATGATTATACATACAAACTAACATACACTGTTAAATGAAAAGAGAAAAAAATAATATGTTTGAAGAATAGGATATAGAAAGAGAAAAAGATGGAGAACAGCTGAACATTTTTGCACAAAGCATTTTCATAACTAAATTCAATCCTTAACAAAGGTGCCTCAATTAAATTTAGTTCATTCCAACCACCTGTGCGTATACTTAATTATGTTTGTTAATAAGTTAATTTACTCTTCTGTCATATTGCAAAACTAACACCATTCTTTTAAAACTGAAGTGTGTATTTTTTCCACTGTTAAAGTATGTTCTATCAGTTAATGTGCAGATAACAATAGATATGCTACTGATAAAAGGTTTGGGGTCAATACAATTTTTTGAAAGATATTAATACTTATATTTAACTCTAAATTGATGAATATAAAGATGCATGAAATCAATCAAAAGTGACAGTAAAGACATTCGTGTTACATAAGATATGTCTTTTGAGCACCAAATCAGCCTATTAGAATGATTTCTGAAAGGTCATGTGACACTCAAGACTGGAATAATGGCTGCTGAAAATTTAGCTTTGCCATTACAGGAATGAAAAACATTATAAAATATATTACAATAAAAAATAGTTCTTTTAAATTATAATAATATTTCACAAAAAAAAAAATCTTACTGAACTCAAACTTTTGAATGGTAGTACACACCATTTGCTATTTGATTTTCCTGAAAAGTGTCATGTGACACAGCAACATTGACCAGTTGAGTGAGTTTGGACTGGAATGATTTGTTTGGCGATGCAGAAATTCACCATTTCTTTACCTCAAACATATCTTTTTGGTCTTTAGCCAAAAGATAGAAGAGACGCTATGATATCCGTAATGATGAAACTTGACAGTTTCTGTCCTGAATGACAGAAAACCATTTGATTGACAGTTCAATATCCGGTCTCATTCATCTGGAAATGGATTCTCATGCAGAAGGCTGTGGGGTTAACACGGGTCTCAGTGCTGGAGAATGGCATAAGCATACAGACGTATCAATTCCTCTGAGCTCCTGACTGGCGACAGAAGTGTTGTTTCAGCTGATGTTCTGAAATATGTGTATTGCTGGAAACAATGCAATTAGCGGTAATGGCGTTATTACCCACCGACTGATGCCACTCCATTTGCATTCCATCCTAGAGGCAAAGGACATAGCTCAAACAATATTTAATAACTGAATGTGATGCAATATATTTCATAAAATATACTGTATTATACAAGGATAGCTAAGGTAACTAAGCTACGTAAGGTTATTTAGTTGCTTAAACAACTGGATTCATACAGTATATGAGAATTACTCACAATGTGCCTTGGCTACATCAGAAAAGGTGCTTCTTGCTCAGAAAAGGAGTTTAAGGGAATGAAAATTCTGTCATTAATTACTCACCCTCATGTCATTTCAAACCTGTAAGACCTTGTTTGACTTCTGACAGCTACAGTATGTAACTGAAATGTTCCCAGGCCCAGAAAGGTAGTAAGGACATCGTTAAAATAGTCCATGTGACATGGCGGACGGTAATGTGGAAGTGAAGAATTATTGAATAAAGTTGTTATTTTTGTTTTCTTTGCGCCTAAAATTACTTCTTAAAACATTTCAGTTACATTGCTGCCTATGCAGGGTCAGAAAGCTCGCGGATTTCACCAAAAATATCTTAATTTGTGTTCTGAAGATAAATGAAGGCCTTATGGGTTTGGAATGCCACGAAGGTGAGTAATTAATGACAGAATTTTCATTTTTGGATGAACTATCCCTTTAAGTCCCCGATATGCTCACGGTGTTCTTTTTCATTCTTCGATTAAGGGGCAGAAAAAACAGTAAAATACAACAGACTGCTTTAAAGCAATCAGGTTTAAAGTATTTAAAAAAAAATCTATATGATGAAATACAATGGGGTCCAAAACAACTCACTAGACCATATTTACTTTAAAAGTACTGCCAATGTAAGGTCAAAAATTATCAAAGATTTCTGCTTTCCTGTCCCAAACCTATCTTCAGTAACAAAAGGGCCATTTGGAATTCCTGAAGGCACAGAGGTGCTGATAGTGATCAAGGCCTGTAGGCCAACATGTGTATACACCGGGGGTCTGCTAATTGTCACACCTTTTGCCCAGTGTGTGAAGTTATAATCTGCTGATTGGTCAGTTTGAATGTCTCACATTTGGTTTTTAGTCACATGGTCAAGGAAGGGATAAAAGAGGACTGTAACTGTTGCTCTGTCTCTTTTTCTTGGCTGCCTCTCTTCTTGGGTCTCTGCCCTCTCTCCCTCTTTTTCTTCCTCTCTCTATCTCTTTCTCTCAGGTAATATTTTACATGTTGGGTACAATTAACTATGCTTTACCATCCTTCATCTATTTTGTAACCAATTCAAGTGTAACCATAACAAAATATTGTTATTAAACCATTTCAATTATTAATTATGTGCTAACTAGTCTTGATTCAAGGTTCATCTTAAAGTGTTACCTATTGCAATACAATAGTCACACAATAGCAACGCTCTCCCACATATGTAGCTATTCTAACTGCGCTTATTTCCGTCGTTGGTATAAGTGGCAGTGGGTGGTAATAGATTAGAAATGTACAGTTTTATACCATCGTGCTGATAACGTTTCTTTAGTCATTCGGCAATCCTACAGCCTGAACCACCGTAGGAAAACCATCCTTACACCAATAAAATCAGAGACATTTTTCAAAATATCTTCTTCTTTTGTCAAACAGGTTTGGAATGGCATAAGAGTAAGTAAATATATAAGATACCGTCTTTCGGATGAGATGTTAAACTGAGGTCCTGACTCTCTGTGGTCATTAAAAATCCCATGGCACTTCTCGTAAAGAGTAGGGGTATAACCCCGGTGTCCTGGCCAAATTGCCCCTCTGGCCTTTGTCAATCATGGCCTCCTAATAATCCCCATCCACTTGATTGGCTCTATGACTCTCTCTCCTCTCCACCTGTAGTTGGTGTGTGGTGAGCGCACTGGCGCCGTTGTCCTGTGGCTGCCATCGCATCATCCAAGTGGATGCTGCACACTGGTGGTGGTTGAGGAGAGACATCCCCCCCCCATGATTGTAAAGCATTTTGGGTATACAACAATACACAATAAAGCCATATATAAATGCATCATTCATTCATTCATTCATTCATTCATTCATACATAAGACAACCCCTGAACTTGAAGAAATCTATTGGATTCAAGGCAACATGAGGCAACCAGACACAGTCAGAGTGAACGAGTGATTGAAGACTAATCAAGCAGAAGAATTGACCCTTCAAAGCCTCGTCCACTTCAGCACAAATCCAGCTTTATGGCCACTCGGGAAAAAGTGGAGTAGCAGACTGACATTATACCTTCAACACAACTGAGGAACCCTGGTCAGCAACAGCACTTCACAAAGTGCATCAAGATGTAACACCACTGATAACATGCGATGATACGACCACAGACAAAGACACTTAACACAACTCCACAGAAAACAGAATTCAGTGGTTCAACAACATCTGTCAACATACTGTTCCTTGTAGATGAAAAGTAAAAGTAGCTCTTGGGTAGCTAATGTTCATTTTCCACTTAATTGTTCCTTAACACTGCTGTTTGTCTGTTCCTTTTGGACCCCCTCCCTTCAAAGTTTCCACCCCGTAACAGCCGTGAAAGCGAGCCAAGCTTCTGTATTAACCTGCTACTCTCTGCTCCATTTTAATTTCAATTCTAATTGGTCTGCAGCGTAGCCTTCTTGCTAATATTGATCTCTGCTGCAGTGCACCACTATGGAGGTACACAGAGTTTTGCTTGTGTGGGCCATTTGCATGTTTTAATTAAATACCTCAGCTCTTATCATTCAGCCTCGTCGTCACCTCCAGGCCATGCAATGCTTCATTTCATCTATAATAAGGTGCATGTACTCATTGTTTAGGGTCCTTTTGTTTTCTTAGGGAGTTTGCATTTGATTGTTGTTTACACCCATTGTTTACCGTACCTCGGCCTTTAAACCCCAAACCCTAAGCGGTTGAAATTGCATCGGGGACTGGTCTTTATGGGGTTGCCATGGTGACCAACTGAGTCATCTGTTACTCCGCTCTGGCTTTGAGATTCATCTGCTAACCTCTGCCTGCCTAAATGTCTCTCTGTCCTTTAGTTCTCTCTCTCCTCGCTCTCCGGTTGGTTATGCTGGAGTATCCATCATGACAAAACCTCCCAGTAGCAAGAAAATAATGACTCTATGTTCACACAGCAGCAGAATATGATTCTGTTCATGCGCAGTTCAAGTATGGAAGTTAATTTAATGTGACTGCATTTTCTGACCTGAAGAGCTCAAATTTACTTAAGTGTGTTAAGATACATGAAAGTACACTCTGCTCTCTTCAAGGACACTTAAGTGGAGTTTTATTTCATGATTATTATATTTTCTGCAGGTACAGTTTTTAATATAAGTATATGATTTTAAGTACACCACAAGTGCATGTTCAATACAACTAAGCGCACTTCTTTTTCATAAGGGAAGATAAATGAAGATAAATATGATTGGCATATGATTGATTTTTCTGTTGTTGTATAAATTTTGATGCTGCAACGGTGTGGATAAATATGGTGCTGGTGGGTCTTTGACACCCAATTTACACTGAATGAAATTCAACCACACTAGTACAATACTGTCTACACTGCAAACACACATAAATGCTATACTTGCAGGCTAGACCGATTTATAGATGATAATAGATATGTTAAAGGCTGTTCACAAGGGACTCAAAAACAAGGTCATTACAGCATAATTTTTTAACATTGTATCATGTCCAGGTTTTTGCACAGAAATACTGAAAATACTGCAGCCTATAACGTACAAGACGATACAACATCACAACACTGAGTTGAGTCGTGAAGTTGCAATGATTCATACGAGATGGTGAAGTAGCAGGAAATCATACTAATTGGCTTGTACAAAAATATACGACCTAAACATAAATTCAACCCGATATATGAATGTAATCGCTCTGCTTTTTATTCTTTCTTCTTTTTTTAATGGCTTATTATACAGCACCCTGCTTTCCTCATTTGTATGACATATGTTCAAAAACAAAGACTAATGCATTTCAGCAGAATTTGATTAAGTAATCCCATGGATACCTCTGTGGCTGTACTCTTTATATCATCATAAGTAAATAATTCACAACTCTTAACTGGGTTGACGTCATACTAGAATACTCTGTTCAACGTCGTCATCATTTTTAAAAAATGTTTTCTTTCTCTCTGTTTTCTTTTCACTCAGCATGTTCTCACTGCATTTACTATCAGGTCATGCTGTACGCTAGAGCTAAGAGCTGAGGCTAAGAGTGAAGGGATTACTTAGCAGCCTACTTACTGTTTGTTTACTGTGGTTATGAAAGTAAAAGGCCATCTCATGGATTACAGGTGTTATTATTCATGAACGATGATGCACATCTGATACTGTAATCATTTCTGACACCCACTTGAAGGTTGGACAGCGTGTGGCGTTTCAGGATATAGTAATTTGGGCAGAATCATTGGATATGGGGATTCTGCTCAGTTGAAAAGATTAATGCTTTGGCCATGATTGAGAGGGCCTGCAGGGTACCGCAGGCAGATGATAACAGAGGACACAGAGTTTCAAAGGCGTAGTCAGGCAGTTTGAATTTCTCTTTTATGAAACTCAAATTCTACTGTGTGCGTCCAATACCATAACTAAGTCTAAAAAGGCCAAAAAGATAGAACGAGAACGATAGATAGAACAATAGATGATAGATAACAAATATTAGTTTCTGCAGTTTATTTCTAATATGAAATCTGTTGGAGTTGTGTCTTTGCCTGAACAAATGGTGCTGGCCAATCAGTATGGGAAAGACACTGCCCAATTGGAGGGGTCAATACAAGGATCAAGAAGGGGCATCTGAAGATCTCTGCTGAAATAAATAAATCCTTGGTACATTGCCAATGTGCAGTGGGGATGAGGTTCAGTATATCTGGGTTAACACCAGAGACAGAAAGAGGAGGATAATCTTTAACTCCTGTGATTGTAGCTGATCCAAGGTCAAGCAAAGACACCATATCAAAGAGATCTTAGTATCGGATGCATAATGCAGTACCAACATTGAATAAACAACTACCTGACTGCTCAATTCATTATAACAGCATATAGAATATAGAAGTTTGTATCAATTTCACCTTGAATGAGATCTGTTGATTAAAATGAATACACTCATTACTTCTATAGTACAAATGCATAGTCTACTTCTTTACATGCTAAACTAGTCTGATGCTTTTTGACTAAAAACTTCCTATAATCTTCACAACTACAGCCTGAAATTCCTGCATCAATCCCTCAATCAGAATGCAATATCTATTAAGGCAAAGCTGTAGTTTGAAGTATGAGTACACTTAAGTGTGTGTGTCCAATAGAGGCAGCAACACACACTGATTACTGTCCATATTTATCAGCTCAAACATTTCTATTTGCAGTTTCTTGAGCTTCGACATTGTGCTGCAGTTGACACATAATCATGGACCTCCATGTTAAATCCCCTGCAACAGAGGCGAGAAAATAAACCACGAGTGGAGAGTTAATTGAGTTTACTTTCAATCCCCAAAAAGTTGATCCCCCCCCCCCCCCATCCATGTTAAATAACATCAAACCTCTCGAACAGCATTACACAAAAGGCAGTTCAAATCAAAGGTACTGAAATGATTAATAGACTACAGCACTATGAAAACGACACCACAAGAACTATATTTCTAAAACTTCAAAAGGATATTCTGCATTTTTTGCTTACAGCAGCACAATCATATTCAACCAGCTCTTACAGAGGCCTTATTTTACGAGCTTTTGGTCCAGCAAGGTAAACATATCACCCATAATAACCTCCACGGAGAGATAAGGGCAAGGCAGATTTCATCAACGCTACATCAAAATTGAAATGCCAATTCCAATTCCGCTGCCGTAATTATAACTGACCTGTTTCGCCAAACTGAATTTAAACCCACAAGTGCATTAAAAACATGTCGGGTTGAACTTGAAGGGCAATGATAGAAAACGAGTGATCTCAACTCAGCCCCGAAGACAGTCATTATGGGAAAGATAATGAGGTAACACTTTATTTCGATAGTCCACTTTAGACATTCTATTAACAGTAAGTAACTTTTCAACTACATGTCAACTAGCAGTTAGTAGAGTATTAGTAGACTATCCGCTTAATATCTTCTAACACTTTCTTTGTCAACTTATTCTACTAACCCTAAACCTACCCTAACAGTCTACTCTGAGAGTTAGTAGACATGTAGATGCAAATTAATGAGAATTAGTTGACATGTCGTTACAAAGTTACTTATAGTTAGTAGAATCTCTAAAGTGGACTATCGAAATAAAGTGTAACCGATAATAATTACAATATAAGGGTCGTTATGTGTATCTGGTGTCTTTTTCAGTTCACTAAAGTGATTTTTGAAGATTTAAAAAAATAAGTTGCTGTAAGCCACTTCTATCTGATTTAGCCACTTATTCTGAAACCCAGCCTTTCTGTTGACAGATGGAGAGAAAGAAGCTGTACGTCGCCTCTGTGTTGTCAAAATCCAGTGTTCTCGCATGACAAACTAACGCAAGTGCTTATGCAACTGCATGTGGCGTTAAACTTGAATGATCTGCCTTAGCTACCACACTCTCACAATCCTGCTTCTTATATGGGCAAACAGAAAATGACTGACAGGTAGAAAGTGCCTCAAAGTCTGATATTTTGACCTTTTTTTTCTGTTTACAGAGCCTAGAGCTGTCACAGAGACAGGTGTGATATTTCAAGTCTCCATATCCAGTGATATCCGTCAGGTAATAGAGGTATTTTCTGACTGTCATTACATGAAAAGAAAACGCTTAGAGCACATTAAACTATTTAAGTAGTCTAAATTTCATATGATTAAATAATTTTTTATCAAACAACTATATTTAATCTAATTAATGATATTATATTACATTTTTTTAGAAAGGTAACAGTCTCGCAGTTTGATTTGACATTACAAGCTTTGCTGATAATGCTGACATTTCTGCAAATATCCACATTTCACTTATCAGTTGTCTACTATACAAAAGTATAGTAACAGAAATTACATTTTAATAATGTCCACTGACAATCAAAACATAAGTCAAAAATATAAAAAAGAGGTAACTTCAATGTTTCCTTAAACAGTTTGCTTTTAAATGGATGATGTATTTTAATAGAATGATAAAATAGACAATGGTAAAGAGGTTAACACTCAAATTCCATATATTAATATGATATGTCTGCTAAAGTCTAAAATGAAAACTATATAGAAGAATAAAGCAAAAGCAAAAATGTCTGTTAGTAGAACATATTTAATTCTCATCAAAATGTACATATTCAAAAAGTGTGGAAACAAAGGTGGTGAGGATGAAAGAAAAAAGTAGAAAAATAAATAATAAATAGTTTTGTGTCTCTTATGCCCACCAAGGCTGCATTTCTTTCATCAAAATAACAGTAATAACAGTAAAATAGTGTGAAATTATACTACAATTTTAAAGAATTGCTCTCAGTTTAATATATAATTTATTCCTGTGATGGCAAAGCTGAATTTTCATCAGCCATAACTTCAGTGTCACATGATCCTTCTTATATGCTAATTTTCTGTTCAAGAAACATTTCTTATTATTATCAATATTGAAAACAGTTGTGCTGCTCTGCACTATTGATAAGTTTAGTGCATCTTTACATAATAAATCAATTATAAATAGATATACTATATATAAAGCATGAATGTTTTGTTCAATGACCTTTAACTCTCCAATAAAATATCAGTACAAATTCCCTTTGGCAATTATTCAATTCTCAGAGAAAAATGGTTTGTCAACACCTGTCTCCCTCAGGGTTGCTACTAGTGTCATGCTCCCAGCGTGTCTTTGTGTGTGTGTGTGTGTGTGTGTGTGTGTGTGAGAGAGAGAGAGAGAGAGAGAGAGAGAGAGAGAGAGAAAGACAGTCCTGGCTGAATGCTTCTCTGTGTCTCACTGGACTGGGGTTATGATGGATTAGGATAAAACATTAACATGGCAGCGAGGAAAAAGCAAGAGGGTGAAAAGAATCGTTTCATGCCCTTATTAGCAAGAAGGCCAAACGCTTACCACCTTCATCTGTGAAACACAGACAACATCACTGAAATACAAAATGTTTTAGTCCCTTATTCAGAATTCAGAAACTTAGTGACAGTGCATGCAAATACAACAGTATTGGCTTTTACCATGGACATTTCTGTGTGCATTTTCATTTCATGTTTTTATTTTTGACAGTGTCTCTGAGCCAAATCAATATGTAGTGTTTTTCCTATGTTTTCAAGATTAAAGTGCTTGATCATTCAGTAAGCTTTCTGCACTTGCTGCAAACATTCTCTCAAAGCAAAATGCAATATACTGTAGATGCCCATTCTTTTTATTCCTAGACAAACACTTTACAGTATGTAACACAAATTTTCAAACCAAACACATTTTCTGGTACTCTGCAGATCAACAAACAGCATGTTCCTGAAACACCAAAGCCATACTCTTATCAAGTACAGTATGCTTAGAAATCTACATTGTAAAACTAGCCAAGATAAATTTAACAATAATTTCTAACATCATACTATTCTATATTCAGAATTTTACTGTGAACTCAATGTAGAATTTTTTGAATGCAGCAGAGCCCAGTTGTTAAACCATCGTAATTCACTGCTTTTAACAAGTGATCAAACAGGAGGTCATTCATTTCCAATCGCAAAATGTGGCATTTGCATTGACATATTATCATTTACATACATGTGTGACTGCACAGAATGCAACCATGCAACTGGATATGATTTCATTCAAAAATATATAATAATACTTATCTTAAAAATGATTTTGTATTATTAACAGTTATGAATAAATTAGTCTAAATAAATTTTTATTACAACAGCTACTATGGGGCAAACTGATAGACCTATACTATATGTACCTACAGTATATACCTATACTATATATAATATACTTTTTTTTTTTTGCCAAACTGTATAATCAAAACTCAACAATGACAATTAAGTTTATAAAAACAATTCTACTTAATAGTATAAAACAATAAAATGAAATTGAGAACAAAAGCAGAGCAGCCAAATCAACCAACAAGCAGCACAAAATTCAAAAGCATAATTTATATACACCAAAATATTAAAAAATAAAGGCTATTTATTGGCATTAATTGTTCCATGAAGAGCATCCATAGAAACGTTTCATTCCACAAAAGGTTATTTATAGTGGAAAAATGTTTTTTTTTGTATGAAAATGCTGTTCACTTAAGAGTTTTTTTTTTCTTTTTCTTTTTTTGTGTGGCATTGCTGTAAAAACACCCTTTTGAAACCTTTATTTTTAATATGACAATGCATGCTGGGAGTCAAAGCAGCAGCACAGCACACTATTACAGTTAATCTGTAAAAATACAAGAGATTTTATCCAAAGCGACTTACAAATGAGGAACTTTACAAGCAATTTATCATACAAGAGTCAACAATATTTGCAGCACAACATTACTGGGTTACAAGAGTAAGCACAGAAGCTAGAGCAGAAGTACAAATGCAGAAAACGGAAAACAAGAAGACATTTATGTTCCAATAGCCAGGAATATAGATTTATACTAATTTATTTACAGTTTACAGTGTACCTGCAAGAGGGCTTTGAGGTAAACCAACCACTGATGGACGTGAGCCATGGCGGCACCTGTCAGCCACAGATATGTGTAGGAAGGGGCAGTAGGGAAGGACAGCTAAAGGCATGGCTGGATACCAGCCTCTCTTTACCTGTGCTGCTCACATATCCCGTCACACTTCAGCAGTAAGGCTTCAGTATTACAGACTTACACCCATAAGCCCCTCACTCCAGTATGCAAGCACAGAGATCAGGAGTATGGCGAAAGGGTTTTAAATCCTTCTTTTTAATGAACGACCAATGCAATGATGACATGTTCTATGCATGTGCTGATGCAACAAATACCTGCATGTCATATCGCGTAAAAAAAATAATATTTAATTTTATTTAAATAGTGCCTTCCATTAGCCATTTTACAAAATACAGATGCTAATGTCAAAACATAAGCATAGTTTATTATATCACAGACATAATGCATGTGCACAAGAGCGAAGCGGATCTGGATATGTTGCAATTCATTGGTCCAAACAGAATGATTAAAAGTGAAACGGATGAAACAGAAGCATATAATGAGCATATAATTATATATAGGCTGGTGATCTGTGAGTTGAGACTAGTTATGTGTAATAATGACTATTAATTAAGCTAACGTTCAGAATTATTAGTATGTTAATATGTATGCTGTGTAGGGGGATGTCGTTTCCATGGAAACTTGTATGTGAGGAATAGCAACATAAATTTGCTCAGCCAATCTGATTTTCTAATTTTTCCTTTTTTTATATAGTTACCTGACGCATAATGAAGTCTGAAATGTGCTGATGATTTGGTTCAATTTGATTAGATTATTTTGGGAGTGGATTTACTTTGATTTACATTCTTATTTTTACAACATGAAACAAACCCAATAATATAGGAGCAACAGTCAATTGTTTTATTTTCTTCAAATTTGACATTTTTTAATCTGATTTTTTTGATAATTATATATATATATATACTGTATATATAATTCAACAAGATCCTTTTTAAGTAATACAATAATGTATTTTTCATAATACATTAATGCATCATTTCATTAGTGCGTGCTATAACTGTAATAAACGTAACTGATGGTTAAAATTGCATAATCAATTGATTGATTTCACTGTTTTACTGTCAGATCAATTGCAGCAATGCATTTTACACCCCTAGTTAAGAAAAAATCAAGTGGGGCAGTAAGAGGACATTCAAGTTTTTGTGTGTGTATAAGCGTGTTCAGCGCTCGAAGCTGGCGTGGGTTTACGCGTGCATGCATGGAAAATATTCCATTAGGCCGAGTCATGGGGGCAGGGATCCTGCTTGTGCGCTACAGCTAATGCACTGAGCCCCGATGCCCGGGGTGATACAGCTAGTCAATGTAATTCACGGTCACAGAGGAGCCTGGGAAAAGGAGGGGTTGTTTGCTGCCTGGTGCCTGCCAGCTTGCTTGCTTTGATCTGCTCCAAAGCTAACTCTGCCTTCTCAAAACAACTCTCCACTGGCCCAGCGTCTTGCCGTGTCGCATGGAGTCACTCCCCCAGAAGCAGTGTGTACCTGCAGAGCACCACCGCTGGAGGAAGCCATGGCAGAAGCCATAATTGTTGTTGACTCTTGTGGCATTGCTTCCTTAAGGTGCTGTAATACTGAAGGTCAGTGGCATTCTGTGGACTTACGAAATGAGCGGCCAATGTCAATTCATGTTTCAGTTCTACATGATTTACATGGGGCCCTAGTTAAAGATAAGCATCATATATTAAAGGCATAGTTCACCCAAAAATGAAAATACTGTCATTACTTACTCACTCTTATGTCATTCCAAACCCGTAAGATCTTTGTTTATCTTTGGAACACAAATTAAGATATTTTTGATGAAATCTGAGAGCTCTCTGACCCTCCATAGACAGCAAGGGTACTACCACGATCAAGACCCAGAAAGGTAGTAAAGACATCGTTAAAATAGTCCATGTGACATCAGTGGTTCAACCGTAATTTTATAAAGCTACAAGAATACTTTTTGTGCACAAAGAAACAACTTTATTCAGCAATTTCTTCCCTTCCATGTCAGCCTTTTCATTTTTGGGTGAACTATCCCTGTTCTTACATTTCTTATGTTTTATTTACAAAGATGATATTTATGATAATAATATGATAATGATATTGATTTTATTTATAATGAATAATGTCAAATAAATAATATTTGCATTTATATTAAAATTATTATAATCTACTTACAATATATTAAACAAATTATGCATTAACATACTTCTGTATATTTTCACAACATCATTCAAAAGTTTGAAGGTTTTTGAAAGAAAGCTGAAATAATCTGTTCAAAAATACATTATTATACTGTCTTGTGAAATATTATTTTTCACAAGTATTACTAATTCTTGTGAAATATTATTCTATTTTAATGTATTTGAAAATGTAAATTATTCTTGTGATGGCAAAGCTGAATTTTCAGCATCATTACTCCAGTCTTCAGTGTCACATGATCCTTCAGAAATCCTTCTAATATGCTGATTTGTTAGCATTTTTGTTCTTGTCTCCTCAGACAAAATGCACTGCTATCATCTCCAGGGTTTTCATTTGATACTCACCCCTGGAGTTTCTGATGAAACAAACTCTCAGAAAAAAGTTGTCTTTGCTCTTAAAAGGACTGTAAAAGCATTGCTCCGAAACATAGAGGGAGGTCACGGCAGCAGACTTCTGACCTAGATATGCAGGTGTAACTGCTGCTCCCTTAAACACATCACTTAACCTGCCTTAGCCTCTTTGAAAATAGAAATGAAAAATAAAGTGGCTGCTCTCATGAAGTGAATGTGATGCAAAGACTACTTCAAGTCAGATAGGTAAAGTTTAAACCTACATTTTAAACCTCAACATTTGAAGGGTTTCCTAAAACCAAAATCGTATGTATAGCTGCTGTTATATAACTTTGTCTGAACTCATTTAAGTACAGTTTGTGCCTAAAAAAAGCAGCGTTTCTTTCAAAACAATATAGAGAGCAAGTAGGCAATAGGGTATTTTCAAGATAAAGAGTGTGTATGGAGGCCTTTTTCTACCTCAGAGTAAAAAAAAAAAAAAAACATAAATTGCGACTATATCTCACAATGTGACTAAATGCAACTTTGTTCCTCATTACCGTGACTTTGTTTCTCCCAACTGCATCTGTTTCTCATAATTTGTGACTTCATATCTGTGATTTTCTCTTAAACTTTATCTCAATTACTTGAGGAAGAAACAGACAACCGTAAGTATGTGTGAGTGAATGGGGAAAATGAATAAACCTGACAAGTGACAGTGACAGTGACAGTGTTCTTCAGTGTCTAAAGCATTTATATGGAACAACAACAGCAACAAATGTTTCGGCTTCGAGAAATACACTCCAGAGAGCATCACAAATGTGAAGGACATGGATGCCTTGCAATAATGTGGAGTGTTTGACTGTGAGGAAAAATGGGTGTGATTGTAAGATGGGGAGATCATCACAACTGAGTGCTCATCATAACTGTTCCAGTTAGATCACTTGAAATCATAGACTGCGCTACTTACTGGTGTTCAGTCGCAGAACGACCACCCCTGTGAAAGCTGTCCCACTGTGACTCAGCATCTATCCTAATCAAACAGCAATCAAACACACACTCCTAATACCCCTCTCATCACTCTCACTCTCAACTGTCTGACAGAAAAGCCCAACAGCTCACAAAACAACAAGAAAGTAGCCCCAGGGGCCTTTTCTTAAAAAGTCTGGCAGGCACAGATAGAAAAGCAAAGCAAACCTTCTATCAGCGTTTGCTTCTCCTTCTGAACTAGGAAAACAGCTTTGAGTGGTTGGACAGGCTCCATGAATCTTGTTTTTTACCAATTCAGAATGGCCAACGAACTGGAAAACTTTTCCCTCTCTTTCTGTTTCCAGAGCACACACCTTATCTTCCTTATTTGCCTTCTTGACAGGTTGAATTAGCTTCTGTGTGCAAACTTCCTGAAGGTGAGGTCCCATTAGTTCCATCATTGGCTATTCATGTAGGACCTCAGCTTCAATCAGCTGGCTGGTAAACAGAGTGGCCGTAACCCATATTGGGATTGACAGGCCCCTCGCCCCGGGGAGAAGGTCAGGATGGTTTTCAGGTTATTGTGTTTTCAGACCACACGCCTATGGGTGCCTGTTACTAATAGGGGTGTCTTTTTATATAACCTTAGCATTCTTGGCAGTGCCGAGGCTGGAGGTTATAAACATAATCCCGGTTATGGTATACATCTGTCTTAGTGGCGCTATACTGCAGGTGGTATTGCTGCATACTTTCTTGTAAATGAGAGGGTTGCGTAAGTGTTGTTCAACCAAGCAAATCAAGCAAAAGACAAGTCGCACTGGTAGACTTGAGCCCTATACTAAACTTTACTTTGAAGTAGAAAGAATGGCTGCTATCTGAATCCATTTATCTCTCTGGTTTAATGGTAGGTTCACCATCTTGACAACTGCCATATCGAGGGGAAAAAAGTGAAAACTATCCCCAGCTTTGTCCGTTAAGCTGCCTGGCAGCTAAAGTGTCTGAAGCAGGAGTAAATTGTGAAAAATCACATCCCTGACAGGTTGCTGAAAAGGAAAGACTTGTTGACTGTTCTGGATAAATGTGGTGACATTTCATTTCTGCCTTCAGAGCTTCATAGTCCTGTAGCCTCAGTCTCGGAGACTATTAGAAAAAAATGATTTAAAAAAATCTGATGCTTAATTCAGGGTGGAGACTACGATTGGCAATTCAAAAGCATAAGCAAACAAAAGTTTGCTTTGAACAAAATTAAATTAAAATAATAATAAAGTTTTCTTTAAAAATTCAGGAACAATGAAACTGCTCTAAACCACCTAAAGTGCTCTAAAAATTTGTATGGTACTACAGAGACTAGTTGGGTAAACTTCTGTAGTGTTGAATGGAATGGAATGGATTAATTTAGGGAACAATTCTCACTATTAACTAAAGTTATATTATTAACTATATTTTATATTATATTATATATTATATTTTCACTATTAACTACAGTTGCTTATTAGCATGCATATTATTTGCATATTGGGTGTTTATTAGTACTCATAATGTCTTAATGCCTTATTTTGCATGGCCATATTTTCCATCACTTAACCCTACCCCAAAGCTAAACTTAACAACTAGCCTACTAAGTATTAATAAACAGCAAATTAGGAGTTTGATGAGGCAAAAGTCATAGTTAATAGTTAAGCTGTTAGTGAGAATTGGTCCCCAAACTAAATTGTGACCATGGAAACTACAACAAATATAATATTTGTGTTACCATTTGCCCCAACAGCAAAAGAAAAAATGCATGATAGCATTTCTATGACTTTACAAAAAGAGGAAAAATATAGAGAGCAATTGATGGTATGTTGGTCAGAAGACAGTAAAAACTTTGCTAGATTTACGCTGTTAAAGGATTAGTTCACTTCCAGCATAAAAGTTTCCTGATAATTTATTTACCCCCATGTCATCCAATATGTTCATGCATTTCTTTCTTCAGTCAAAAAGAAATTAAGGTTTTTGAGGAAAACATTCCTGGATTTTCTCCATATAGTGGACTTCAATGGGAGCCAATGGTTTTAAGGTCCAAATGACAGTTTCAGTGCAGTGTCAAAGTGCTCTGCACGATCCCAGCCAAGGAATAAGTGGCTTATCTAGAGAAATGATTAGTCATTTTCTAAAAAAAAAAAATTGATGTACTTTTTAATCACAAATGTTCATCTAACCACACGTGACATTTCCAACATGATTACATAATGCGTAAGTCACACATGTGCATCGCAGAGCTAGTGCAAGATGAGCATTTGTGGTTGAAATGTATTTACATTATTTTATTTTTTTTAAATGACAGATCGTTTCGCTAGATTCGCTGGATTGTGTAGAGACCTTTGAAGCTGCATTGAAACTGCAATCCTGGAATGTTTTCCTCAAAAATCTTAATTTCTTTTCGACTGAAAAAAAGATAGACATGAACATCTTGGATGACATAGAGGTGAGTAAATGATCAGGATTTTTTTTTTATTCTGAAAGTGAACTAATCCTTTAATAAATGTGGAAACGCATCATCGCAGCCCGTAAAAAGGGTCAATTATCATTAGCAAAGCAAAGGAATTTTCCAGTACTTGAACAAATTTAAAAAAACATTGTTTTTATGAAAACAAATGCTGCTTTATCTGGCATTACAGGCATGATGAAATGAAAATGAGACCAATCGGACCAATCACCGCAGATTAGTGTCACGCAAAGGAGGGGTTTGGAAAAATGAATCGTTGAGCGAATCATTTGGGAGTTATTTGTGCAAGTAAGGTAAAAATAAATGCATATTACAAGACAATTAAAGTGTTTTTTTGACCTTGCATGCATGTCAACCTGTTGTTGGGGACTCCCAAAACCAAAACATGAACCTTTTATTACCCATAATAAGGGCACTTGAACTCATCTAAACTCGTACTGCATAAAAAGTTCATTAAAATATTGATAAATACTATACCCTAACATTGAATTATTTTATTAACAACATTTTGCAGCTAAACTTTAACATGTGCCTTTACAGGAATTGACTTTCAAACAATAAGCCTACACTTACAAACAATCAGTGGAGTAAAACAAAGTGACAGCTAGTCCCAGTGTGCTTGAAAGAAGGAAAAAGAAGGCAAGACCTTAAGGAATATTTATATATTGAAAAGGAGATCATATTCCACTGCCTCAGTCCACGAGCCTGTTTACTGCATTCCCACTTACTAAATAGCCTAGTGGCTGTTTAAAACCTCATCTCCATATCTCCATGCGGCTGTCAGTATTAATTACCAAGGAGCTCTCATAGGTGTATGAGACACAGCATGCTTACGGCAACTACTGAGATCAACTCCTTTATTAACAACACATCTCTTCACCTGAAGAACCAACTCAGAAACAAAGACATACAAACCAACCAGCACCATTTTCATAGCAGAGCTGTTGCATAAACCAAAATAGAGGAATCTTCCATGACATCAATATTGCAAACCTGAGAGTTGGCGTATGTCACCAGTGATGCCGCACAACAATGTCTTGAGGTTCCAATGAATAATTCATCAGCCAACAACCGTTAGGCCGCCATTATCTATTTAAATCCCAGTGCAAACTCATCCCAAAGCCTGCATGTGGTGCTGTCATGGCCTGGTTAGAAAACAGGGAGGGAGGCCAAGGGAAAAGACAGGAAATTAAATGTTGAGCGAGACTGCAGCAGGACCATCTTGGGTCTGCTCCTTTCTATGATTTTTCCCCATCTCTCATAGTGCCCTCCCTCCCTGCTCTCCTCAATCATACTTCAACATGTCATCCCTTCATTCCGAGTAATTGAGGCGATCGTTCTCCTTCTCAATCCATCTTTTTTCCAACCCGCTCTTATGTTTCATCTCCTGCTTACTTCCCTTTGTTTCCGCTTCCCCTTCTTTCTCTGATCTTTCCAATCATCCTTGTAAACAGCTGAGGAAGAACCTCCATAAAAGCTTTATACCACAAGCTTGAGAAAACGAATCACTCTAAGCTGCATTGGGGTTGAAAAATCTGACACTACATTGAAATGACACGCTACATCTTTTCATACTGAAATAAAAAAATGCGCAATGCCACACAACCACAACAAATTTGATGTTCAATATATAGTTATGCAGAGCAGAATTTCACTGTGGGTGGGGCTACCCAGCCAATCTGATGTCTTCATTATTCATATGTATTTTATAAAAAGCATAGTTCTACCTCACGTATATTTACTTACATGTGCATAGACAAAATGCAAAATGTATACAATAATGATGTATTGACAGCACCTAAGACGTAAATCATTTAGGTATAAACATATTTACAGACATACAAATGCTTAAAAATCCTTATTTAATATGAATGTGTGAATGTCTAATTTTAAGTGTGTGTGTGTGTCAGTGGTGTGCGGTGGTGTTCTGAAATGAAGAGATAATGTTTTTTTATCAAATGTAAATTCATGTCCCAGTCACATTTTTTTAATAAACATTACTTACACTATCATAAAAAATTCAATCAATATTATATCAATATAATAATATAATAATATCAATATTCTGTATATTAAAGCCCATTATAAATATCAAGTTAGTGTTTTTAAGCATTTTACATTTATTCCAAAATAATAACTCAAAGCAGTACAATTTAGACAATATATTTTATTTGTGAACTTATGTTCAGCTCTTCTTTTTAATAGTTAACTTTTAACTATTTTTGAATTTTTCGGATCCTCAGTCACCAAAGCTCAGTAAATATTGATCTCAGAAACAGAGATTTACTTTAAATTACACCAAGCTGATTATTCGCTAAATACTCCCACAGGCCATGTTTTCAGGCCATGTCAACTCTTATTTTGACATAACAAAGTGGTTATATCTAAGTGAGTTGTTTACTTACTTTTATTAGTCTTACCATTAACAGCATCATATTGTTCATTCAGTCTGATTCGCAAATGCAGGAGGTGGGGTTTATCGCATGAACCACAGCCAAACATTACCACTCATATCCAATCATATCGTGATGGAGGCATCGCCTCTCACATGACTTTCCCCCATTTATTTTCAATCACCCCCCACTAAACCAACCGCATGCTTTAGGGGGTCTGTTAAAACTCAGTGGGCTCAGGGGAGGCGAGAGAGATGTGGACTATCGCTGTATCTTTACCTGCTTGTGTCGCTGTTAGACAATGTTTCTTTAGAAAAACAAGTGATTCATACACTTTTTGATGTAATATTTTGTAAACAAATGCTTATTTAATGTATAAATGTTTAATTATATAAAGGGTTCATGAAAAAAACTTTCTATAGCTGTAAATACATTAAACTCACAGTTTAGATGCTATCAGTACATCCATATTGTGCATTTCAGCATCTATTTAAAGCATGCAAAAAAAGTAAATTGTTGTTACTGCAAATGTTACGTGCCAATACCTACATATAAACAATGAGAGCCAGCATAGTCCTTCACAAATATAAAACTGGAAATCAACAGAATATCCTGTCATTTGTCATGGTTGGTTAGGACAAAAAAACATTAAATACGTATATAGCTTTTAGTTTTGTCGCTTTATTATGTTGCGTCTGATTAGGACATTCATGTAAATCATTTGTAATGTATTAAATTAGAAATTAATCAAAAACGATTAGGATCGTTTTCAAAAAAGAAAAGGATCTTCACAATGGTTTCAAACATCTGAACCCCACTATGTATTAAACAGATGCCAGAGAGCCCTTTGGGACAGTTATAATCATATTTCTGAGCTGCAGTCTCATAAACAGGTGAAAAAGGGATCAGACCACGAGTGCAGGGCAGATCTCATAATAACAACATAATTAGAGCGATGAGCATATCATCTCATAAGTCTATTGATCCATGATTAAAACCATTTATAAAATTCAGACCATTTGCAGAGCGAACAGAGAGAAGTAAAACCCCACACATGCATGCACACAAACGCACATAATCACTCTCAATCTCCATAATTCAGTGAATGCAAATATGTTAATATGTTTAGAGTATGCAAAGCTTGTGCAACAGCAACAACAATCACACACAGCCATGTTTCACTCTTGTTATATTCCCCACCCTTCCATGCTCTCAGCACTCGTTCTCCATTCATTTTGCTCTTCAGTCTCTGCGCTGTGCTTCAGGAGCACTGCAGTACTCAAGTTAGCCCAGCTATAGCCTGCTAGGTTCGCTCACAAGCATCCACTTCTTGACTGGGACAGGTCGGTGGGGCGAAAAGGGCCAATGCAGAACCAGATCACAGAGAATATCAAAACGAATGGACAAAAACGTAATTTGTTTTCTCCATGCAGATACATTTGTGCCAATTATCCACTGCATCTTTAAGCTTCCAGTCATGTATTGATGTGCCCTGATGCATTGGACTCGTTTGATGCTTACTTTAAATCAGATCTTTCCACATATTACATCATTTTTTTCCTCTAGCGGCTCATGTGTGTTTCGCTTTTCCTTTTTTTTGGAATAGACAAATAGGTTTTGAAGACCATCAAAATGTTAGATAATATTCCGACTGTTGTACGTGATCCTTTCCATTATGGATTATCCATTCAACTAATCGTCTCCTTTCTTTTTAACTTACCAGGGAGCTCCATTTACAGTCTTGGTAATTTATTTTTATGAATTTCCATATAGGAATCAAAACTATTTTCTTCTGTCTTTTCCTGACAGACCCTTACAACAGACCACTAGCATGATTATAATAATTACTTACCACTCAAACAATGCCTGCCAACTCCTCATGTGTCTATGAATGGCACTTAGTCATTGGCAAAGCTGATCAGAGCCATTCCCACCACCCAGAATAGCAAGTCTTAATCATACGGAAAAGCAACCACATCATCAGGCAAAATGGCAGCACCTTTCCTGCAAATGTTAACACTCTCTCACATACACACTTAAAAATAAAGGCAATGACAGATCCAAAACTGTTCTACAGCCTGACATCACAGTTCTATAAAGAACTTTTCATGCTCCATTTCTCAAACTTGATGAATATAATATACTTAAAATAAAATGTGGGAATAAATAAATAAATAACAACTGAAAGATATATAATATAATATAATGCTTTTTTCACACTATCTATCTATCTATCTATCTATCTATCTATCTATCTATCTATCATCTACCTACAGTAGGTCTATTCCTTAGCATTAAAACTTTTGAAAATGTGTTAAACTAATCAAATACTTTCCAGATAATATTCAATAACTGGTTTTGGCTTCAATGTAAAGCCATATAAAAGCTATTAAATTAAAACAAATGTAATAATTTAAACAGTAAATGGCAAGAGAATGTTCTGTAACATGCTTCATCTTAGGGAGCTCAAATACAAACAGAGATTAGGAACTCTTCCCATCCGCTGTGTCATTTATTTTTTTTAACACCATATATGATATTTATATACTCACACACATACATCTTATCTCTCAGCATGATAAAACGTCTGTTTTTCATCTTTTAGTTTAAAACAGATTGATTCACAGCACAGAGCGAGTTTGTAAGTGTCATTACAGTGTATATTTATGGACATATGGAAATACAGAATCACACCTGAAACAGAAAACTAATAAATACAGTAATATTCCCTCCTCACTTCTGAAACTGTGGGCTTTCACACAGACACACGCACACGTCAATGTTTCAGGGGTCACTCATACTTCATTAAATAAATAAAAAAGAGTTAATGTTGCTGAAATATATAATACATGGAACAGTTTTGACACTATATTACCTATTTGTTTATGTTGCTAAGGGTGTTGCGCAGTGATACCCAGAACCGTTGCGTGAAGCAGTCAAAGCTGTGCTTTATCGTGAATAAAACACGGCTGCTGACCAATCAGAACTGAGGACTGTAACTAACCATTTTATATATGTGACCGTGGACCTCAAAACCAGTCATAAGGGTCCATTTTTTTCGAAATTGAGATTTATACATAATCTGAAAGCTGAACAAATAAGCTTTCCATTGATGTATGTATGGTTTGTTAGGACAGGACAATATTTGGCCGAGATACAACTATTTGAAAATCTGGAATCTGAGGGTGCAAAAAAATCTAAATATTGAGAAAATCGCCTTTAAAGTTTTCCAAATGAAGTTCTTAGCAATGCATATTACTAATCAAAAATTAAGTTTTGATATATTTACAGTAGGAAATTTACAAAATATCTTCACGGAACATGATCTTTACTTAATGCCCTAATGATTTTTGGCATAAAATAAAAATCAATAATTTTGACCCATACAATGTATTTTTGGCTATTGCTACAAATATACCCCAGCGACTTAAGACTGGTTTTGTGGTCTAGGGTCACATAATATAATATAATATAATATAATATAATATAATATAATATAATATAATATCCACATTCTGTATTAATAAGTCTGTATATCTCAGTCAGTGGGTCTCTTCAAAATACTTAGCAGGAAAAAGTTTGAAAACTCCTGCTCTATAGAACCATCTGATGCTTTAAATAACCCAGAAACCAACATGCTGATCTAAAGAACCTACAACTTTATCTCCAAAGAACCATATAGTGACTAAAAAAACCCATACAGCTAAAAATAGTTCCTGAGAAGTAGAGCATTCTTTACTGAACCTAATTATATAAGCCAAAGAAAATGCTCTGAACATATAAGTTCCTTTCTATATTCAGGACTGGCTCATAAAGAACTCAGATACCAGTAAACTCCTTTATTGATAACCAAAATTCTAAATGGCCTTTTTATTATGGTATGCTCAATACGTTTCATTGTGTGGCAAACTGAAAGCGGTGTTATATGGCACAACGAGTGCGGATCACTCCATTGAACATACATTTTTAAAGGGGTCCTATTATGCTCTTTTACAAAGTTTTGATTTTGTTTTGGGGGGTGTACTAGAACAGGCTCTCATACTAGGTTGTTTGAAAAACACATTCTTTTTCACATATTTTAAATTATTACAACATCTCTCTCCCCAGTCTGGCATGAACGGCTCAAATAGTTCCTGTATCAAATGAAGGCCCGCCTTCTGAAATACGAAATGTGCTGTGATTGGTTAGCTGGGCCAGTGTGTGTTGTGACTGGCAGCACTTGGCACCTGGTCGGGAAATGTCATGCCCCTTACCATAGCTTCCTGCGAGCTTCAGTGTAAATATTGTGTCAAAATCAAATCAATTTGAGCGCGATTTAAACCCGGATGATTGTAACCAGGGTTTGAAATTAACACCCGCCAACCCGCCAAATGTGGGTAAAAATCAGCTGTGGAGGGTAACGCTGTCAAATCACTAGCCAATTTGGCGAGTTACTTTTCGTAAATTATGCTCACTCATTAATTTCTTGGGGAAGTTCATGCAGGTCAAATCTGCACAGGTTTAGTGCAAATACTGAACTCGTGAGACATCATGATATTATCGAGTATATTGCAAAAAACAAACAAAACACACCTACAGAGGCGTGCATACACGACGTGATGAAGTCTGGTTAGGCCAACACAGGATTTAGTGCGCGTGCGCTTTTATAGTGTGCTCTTTCGCTGCATGATTCAGTCTATTAATATGCATTAACAATGATCACATACTTCAAGATAAGGAGGCAGAAAATTTATATATTTATATCAGTTCATATAGTTAATCAATATCACACGAAGAGTGCCGTTTTTTCTTAAAAAATCAGCATGGTTACAAATGTGATATTTATTTTATACAACAGTTCAATAAACAATAAGTTAATATCTAGAGACTTACGTTTTAGACACCATATTGGCTGTTTTTGCGCTATTTCTGTGCTATTTCGCCAACAAAAGACATTTCAAGCACAGCCACAGAACTGTTTTGCGTATCTGAGCTGACATTGTTTTGTTTCTGAATGAATCAACCATTTAAATGATTCGGTTCAATCGCAATGACTCACTTAA
>NW_015506044.1:508497-514865 GCF_001515645.1 Sinocyclocheilus grahami | reverse complement strand
ATCAGTATTCAACATTTCATGTTTTAAATATCAAAACATTATTTATGCATTTGTAACTGCAGGGTAAAGCATCCCATGTCCCTCTAGATGAATTTTATTGATACTGATTTAATTTGTTTAGTAACAGCCTAAATGTATTATTATTATTATAATTGACTGATTAAATGTAAGAATTTGACTCAAAAGATCATGTACACTTTTAGAAAAAATGGCTTTATAAAGGAAAGAATGCCCATAAAAGTTCAAAATCAATTTAAAATTATTGGAAAAGATTCATTTCTATCACTGCTGTGAACTGACCACACAGAATATGAAGAATATCAAAAACTTTAGGAGTCAGTTGTCCACGGTAGTCCTTAAGATATCAGCACAATAACACACTCAGCAAAATATCGTCTAATTATGTTTATCGATAAAATCATATTTTTTGTCAATATCGCACACCACTAGTACTGACAAAATGATTTGCAATGGTTGCTTTGTCACGCCCAGTGCAGACGGCCTCAAACTGTTGATGTATTTCTGTCTTTTTTTTGGCTAGTAGGAGTTATGAATGGCCGGTAACTTAAAAATTTAGTAGCCAAATTGGCTGGTGAGTGAAAAAGTTAATTTCAATCCCTGATTGTAACCACTCTAAGTTCTTCTGCCTTGGGAAAGCTAGCATGTCTCCGACATAGTGATAACACTCGTTGCCTTTTTTTTGTAGTGCAGCTCAACCAGGTCTCATCCCATTCGTTGATATTTGTGATATCACAAATCCCCCCAAAAAAGCGTCGTAGTCCAAACGAGTCGTTTGTTGTAGTTTTTGAAAAGTGATTTCTGTTAAATAAAATATCTTCTTTTGAACTGGACTTTGAGCTTTGTAACTGAGCAGATCTTTTTTATGCTCAAACAGCAACTTTACAGACTAACTAAAGCTGAAAAAGTGAAAAATTTGAGTAATTGGCATGTAAAATGGACCTTGCGCTCTCCCCAGATGTTTTATGTCCCATTTACACATGGCTGACAGCAGGTGTGCTTTTTTTCATTTCAACTATCATTATTACTCACAATATGGCCATTTGCACAAATAAAAAAAAATAAAGGGATAGTTTACCCAAAAAATTAAAATTCTGTCATTAATGACTCACCCTCGTGTTGTTCCAAACTCCTAAGACCTTCGTTCGTCTTTGGAACACAAATTAAGATATTTTTGGATGAAATCCGAGAGCTTTCTGACCCTCCATAGACAGCAAGGGTACTACCATGGTCAAGGCCCAGAAACGTACCCAGAACATCGACAAAAGAGCCCATGTGACATCAGTGGTTTAACCGTAGTTTTATGAAGCTATAAGAATACTTTTTGTGTGCAAAAAAATTAAATAATGACTTTATTCAACAATTCTTCTCCTCCGCGTCACCCCTAGCACCATTTCGGAGAGTTTCACGATGCATGCACTGTTTACGTGCAGATTAAATCACACACATGCATCCTGGTATTCTCCAAAATGGCCTTAGGGTGACGCGGAGGAGAAGAATTGTTGAATAAAGTAGTTATTTTAGGTTTTTTTTGCACACAAAAAGTATTCTCGTAGCTTCATAAAATTACGGTTGAACCACTGACATCAGATGGACTATTTTGTTGATGTTCTTTGGTATATTTTTGGATCTAGAATGTGGTAAGACCCTTTCTGTCAAATGGAGGGTCAGAGAGCTCTTAGCAGTCTTACGAGTTTGGAATAACAAGAGAGTGAGTAATTAATGACATAATTTTCATTTCTGAGTGAACTATTCCTTTAAGTCAGAGCCACCTCTGAATAGTTCATTCTGCTCTTCAATGAAGCCCAATGTTTAAACCCAGAGCCTCATTGCAGAGAATCTTCATAATCAGTGTGTCTGGATACGGCTACGGCGTTGTGCTCAAGTTAAATCAAGTGGAATCAGGAGGTAGAGGAGGAATCTCTAAGGGGATAACTACTCTCTGAATCAGAGTAAAGATGAGGTCTTACATGAATATGTGTGAAAATGCTGAAGAAACTGTTCTGTGCCTTGAGATCATGAGGGACTATCTGTTTAGCTACTACAAACTTCACAGTGGTGGTCAAAATAAAAATGGACAGGCAGATAACCTGCAGTGTAAGTCCCCAAAGGTGTCCTTTATAAATAGGCAGGGCAGTAGTGTTACGGCAATGGTTTATTGTTGAGGGAGGAAAAGTCAACAGCAAAGACATTTGATTGCTCCGCACCAGTCTCAAACCTAAATTAAACCCTTTTGCTCTAATTTGCCTATAATAGAATTAACTTTAATTAGCAAGTAACTTGAAAAATAAAAGGATTCCAACATAACCTCAGTGACGCCGAAACCCCCCTCCAGACTTTAACATTAGATAAAACACATAATCGTGTGTACTCATAAATACGCTTCCATTATCTCAGGCTTTTTTGACAATGAGAAGAATTAAACGGATTTGGAGGATATAAATAACCAAAGCGTTTCTCTTGGCATAATTAGCTCTGATCCCTTTTTTCCTTCCCAACAATTAGGTATATCTTCTCTTTCCCCCCCAAGCAAAAGCCTCTATGCCAGCGGAGCGAAGTGAATCAAACACAGCAGTTCACGTGTCATTTTTCTAAATAAGGGTGAAATATAATTGAGTCAATGAGCAGTTAGTTAACCTACTTATTCAATTCGCCTCTGCTTGAGCTGCAGAAACTACACAGCACACTGGCAGTAACATCAAGACATCAAACAACAGATCAATGCTAATGATCTCGTGACACGTTTATCATATTTTGACCCACTTCTCTTGCATTTAAACTATATGTACCTGTGATATGGAAAACAGAGTGAGTCACATTGAGAAGAATCAATATTGAATGCTTAGTGAGCATTTGTCTTGAAGACCCTGAAAAAACGCACCCTTATCATCCTAAGCCTTTTTCAGATCCTATATCAAATGAGTTCATTAACTCTCCACGTACACGGCCCACGGCTTTCGTGCAACAAACTGGGTGAGGAGACTAATTTTAATCAATACCTTCTCACAGAATCACATGATTTGATCCACATATGCATACGGCATTTTTATGACAAAACCACTAATCTACAGTTCAAATGCCTTCACATATGATGTGCTTTGACAGTCTAGCTCAATCTGCGGACCTTTAGCATCCACCCCAGACTATAACCAGTGAGTAGCTCATCCCTGTCCAGGACATTCATTAACTTAAGTTGCTCCAAGGTTCAGAGGTCCCTGATCATCCCCCAAAGTGCTTAGATTCGTAACTGCTCCAGAGCTCCGTGACAAAACTTCCAAGTGCTGTCAAGTTGTCACAGCTGCAAAGGTCTCATGAGATGAAGCCAGGCAGATGGGTTGATTTAGTACAGGTGCTCAAGATGACCCACTATAGTCATCTTAAACAATTATAACAGGGGCAGGATATCTTGTCATGCAGGAAGTACCCACCAGTATGTGCTTCCAACATATCCTTTGAGGCATAACCCATACCCCTAACATCAAAAGCATGCTTACGATGTGAGTAGATCATCTTGAAAGGTAAGTCCATGTGCACTGTGACAGCTTCCAATGGATATTTGCATACTGTATCCAGCTTTTAACTTACAGGACTCAAGAAAACCACGCAATTCATGCAATGCATTAAAGACGCATCCGCGTTCTGCTTACCTTGAGTTTAAGTTAGCAGGTCAGACTCGCATTCCCGTCCTGATAATAGCTATTCAATATTCCTCCGGGCCGAGGGTTCGTTGCGCGTGCGGACGGTCCGTTACTCGCCGCTGTTTGAGATCCTGACAGCAGCGCTCAGGATTCCCTCTGTCCCAGCCTCGCGTTTCTATTGGTCCGCGGATCTCCCCGCAGCACCTCACTGGGAGGAGGGGCAGAGATATGCGCTCGGACACGAGACAGCATGCAAATACATCCGAAGAACGAATCGGCTTCTTAATGAAGGAATATGCTGCTGTTACTGTGGTTCAGGAAGGGATAAAAGTGAAGGAATAAAATCAACGCGTGCGATACGATGTCAGGAGTGGTGCGGGGATCCATGGAGCAACGGATCTCCAGTGCTTTGAAACAAAGGAGCACTGCTCTGCTGCTAATTGTTTTTTCCCCTACAGTATATTTCCTGGTCAAATTGACATTAAGCAGAAATTACTTAGCTGAAATGGATGCTAGTTATAGGCCTATTACTGAAAAGTATAGGCCCACTAGACGGATACCTTCTGTAATATAGGATCTACATAATGTGTTGATTACGTCAGCGAGACTAATTTAAAGCATCGACAGGAAAAAGTAAATGATTAATAAAGTAATGGTCGACAAAATATGAGATTTAAGGAAGCAGTAGATAGTGAGTGGACTAAAATGATATTCACCTGTGGTGACGCATCAGCAGTTTAAAAACTGACAGGTTTTTTTGCAAGATTTAACAGCTGTTTCATACAATGCAATGCCCCATTACGCAATTTTCTGTGGAATCAATAAGGTTAGGTAATGGTCATGTCAAAACAAATTACTAATAAATAAATAGACAATTTTAGCGCTATTATGGTGAGCCGTTGTTATTTCTGCAAGGCAGATACACGTCAATTACAAAACTGACTATTAATATTACAAAAGGAACTAAAAGCTACAGCAAATTAAAAAGAAACATTTATTCATGCCGAAGTGCGTGTTTAGAACATAAGCGTCCACCTAGTAGGCTACTGTGGAAATCACGTTGGTATATGTATTTATTTTAAAATATATTAAATGTAATGTTGACATAATCATTGGGAATGTTTTACAGTGGATGTTACAAGTTGTTTTGTGATAAGAACATCACAATAATCCACAAGTAATCCACATGACTTCAGTCTATCAATTCAACGTCTTGTGAAGTGAGAAGCTGCATGTTTGTAAGAAACAAATTAGGGTATTTTGCTGTCATTTCTATCAAAAATACCATTCCATAATCCATAATATCGCTTACTCCTACTTGTTTTGCTTTGATCAGCTGTTTGAACTTTGATACTGATGGCACCCATTCACTGCAGAGGATCCATTGGTGAGCAAATAATGTAATGCTAAATTTCTCCAGATCTGCTCAGATGAAGAAACAAACTCACATAGATGGCCTGAGGATAAGTACATTTTCAGCAAATTTTCATCTTTGGGTGAACTGTTCCTTTAAGTTTAACACTTTTTTAAAAAGCATGCAAAATGATTGGTTTATTTCTATTTATTTATTTATTTTTCACACTCTAGTCATTCATTAAAACACAGAAAACTAATCACTGGACTTAATTTTATGCTTTCAGCCTTGCGGTTCCATAGTGTCACTAACACATTGTCACAATCCATTTAATATTCCAAAAAAAAAATGATATCACGCTTTTGGGGTTTCTTTTTTATCTGGCTCAGGCAACGTTTTGGCAGGCACGAGTGTTATTTTCACAGCCTCTGGTGTCAGCTCAGACTCTGTGCAAATGAATGCAGCGTAACTCTGCAGACTTTGCACACACATTAGTAAGCAGGCCTGCGGGAATATGACTTCTTCAAAAACTGGATTAAAAACATGCATGGCTCTCCGAGTCAAAGTCTAGAGTAATAAACTGCTACATTTCCATGGGAACAATTACACAAAGGCTCAAAGGAGGATAGTATAGGTGTGAAGTCCTGTTTCTGCTGCATGGGATGATTTAATTATGTTCAGCACCTTGGTCAGCGACTGCAAGAACGATTACTGTGCAACTGTGTTGCAGCAGATCTCAGATCAGCTGAAGCGCTCTAAGTAAAGAGCAAGTCCCATTGACATACACTGATAAAACACTGCAAATCTAACAGCCAACAGTGATGTCATTGTAACATTTGCATACAGAATATTGATTGGTCAGTGGCATGGTTTTGAACCACTAAGCCTTATTTATTTGATACAGTAAAACATCAATAATGTGAAATAATACTACAATTTAAAATAACTATTTTCTATTTTATTATGTAATATTTTCCTGTAATTGCAAAGCTGAATTTTCAGCAGCCATTACTTCCGTGTCACATGGTCCTTCAGAAATCATTCTAATATGCTGATTTGCTGCTCTAGCTGCTCAATTTTCTTATTATCATCAATATTGAAAACAGCTGCTTATTTATTTATTTATTCATTTTTGTGGAAAACGTGACAATTTTTAAAAGGATACTTAAATGAATAGAAAGGTTTTTAACAAATGAGAGAAAAAATGTAAAAGTATTTACTGTCACTTTTGATCTATTTAATATAGACCCTGGCTTTTATGAATATTGATATTACATCATGATAAAAAATTATATAAAATGATTATTATATTATATTTTAGTACCAATATATATATATATATATATATATATATATAT
>NW_015506044.1:491992-508485 GCF_001515645.1 Sinocyclocheilus grahami | reverse complement strand
TATATATATTATATTTGGGACTGGCGGAGGTGCGTCAGGCCAGCAGGTCTTACCATCAATCTGTTGCTAATTATATATACTGTATATATAAGTGAAACCTTAGCATTATACTTTGTACATCTCAAAGATGTAATGTCACTGTACTAGTTCAAATCTACTACTGATAAATAATTACATTTATGCTTTTCAAAAATCTTGCAAAAAATATATATTATATCCCATTGTAAAAACTTCATTAAGCACACTTCCCTTATGAATCTCTGATGTAAGTTTCAGCAACAGTGCTTGAAGCAGTGCAGCCTCAATATTATGGTAACATTTTTGCATCATTCTTTCTGTACAGATTCAATTAAGCACCTGAGAGACAGTCCCCTGCCACTATGCACTATAATTGTAGATGACAGTGATATAAGTTATGGATGAAAGTGGTGATTTGTGATGGGCGAAACACATCTGGAGGAGGGTAATTTTAGTACATTTTAGTAAATGATCATTTAGAAACGTATTGTGTGATATTGACTTTAATTTCTCCTTTAGACACGGGTTCTTAGTTAAATATGATAGAGAGGGGATAGAGCAGGTCTATAATTACAGGATAAGCCACATTTACTATTACATGGTTGAGTAATGACTGCTTAGTGTCTGATGCTGTATTAACATAAAGAGCCTTCAACCTTACACAAGGCTCCACAATTTTATAATGCATGTTTCATCAATCAGCACAATTTAGAGCGTGAACATCTCACAGATTGTTTCTAAATCACAGTCAGGCTCGTATGGCACTGGTAAGCTCAAAGCTATTTCATGATTCATAAACTTGGTTATATTTTCATATCATGCTCACATGTTTGTTTCATGCATTCATGAATTGTACACTCTGGGACAGGCAGTAGGGACATTTGTATTCACTCAAGCTATCACATGGCCTTGTGATACACAAGGCACATCACAACACGTCTCCATCACACTGTGTGTCCTGGCAATTGTAGGACAGAACAAAACCGAAATCAAATTTCCACTGAGGCTTGTGTCAAATCACAGCTAAAGGTCACCTCTGAATTTAGTGTGCGGTCACAGCCTCCACCTCCCATGTGTAGACTGAATCAGAGGACATGAAAAATGTGATAGCGACTGAATCCCAGAAATGTGCCCCCACACAGCTGTCCTCTGCCTCTCTTGCCTAAATGATACTCTATGAAGATCGCTTTACTCCAACATTATATAATGCTTACAATATTAGTAGTTAATGTACTAGTTCACCCAAGTCACCATTTACTCACCCTCATGTTGTTCCAAACATGTGTGAATATTTCTTTTATAAGGAGAAAATTGTAATAATGTACTGGCCATTCTTTTCCACACAAATAAAATCAATAGAGAACTGGAGCTTTCAAGCTTCAAAACCAATGACTTGTGCACTATACATAACAAGTCATCTTAAGTCAAATGATAACTTTATATGAGGAAAATAAATTCACTGATAATCTTCAAGTGCGTTGTTAACTTTTATGCAACAAAATCATTGGACTTGAACTTCCCATTTGTAAACAAATCATTGAAAGACGTTATGACTCAAACAAAACAAAACAAAACAAAAATAATTGAAAATTCTAAGTTCTGACTCAAACAAAACATAAGACACAAAAAGCAAAAATAAAACAAAGCAAAATACAACACAAAACAAAAAAGCAAACAAAACAACAACAAAGCAAAAAAAAAAAAAAAAAACTTTTTATACAATTAGAACTCTCAAAGAGTTTTTCAGTGAATAAATTACATTTCAGGCATCAGAAGACTTTGAATATAGTGCATAATATGGACCATGTTTATGATGTTTTTCGTCATTTTGGAGCTTGACAGCCCCAGCTCTGATTCACATTCATTACATTGTAAAAAGGCCAGGATATTCTTAAAAAATTTAAATAAAGTCATATGAGTTTGGAAAAACATAAGAGGCAGTGAATAATTACCTAATATGTTAACAATTAGTTTATATAAAAAATTATATTTATGCTAGTAATAAAATGTATTAAGCATAAGCAGGGTAGTCTTTATGACACTGTTAACACCTAATAGTAGACTATACAGAATTACTAAATCATGTATAAAATAGTGTGTTCCAGGATAATTGTTGGGTATCATAAATGTTGGCACCTTTTACTGCTCAAAGCAAACATTTATGAGCATAATAACAATCCTACACCATGAGCTCGGCATGTCAGGGTGATTCACTGTCAATTTAACCAGCCTTTAGAAATGCTTTCTTGCCTGTAACCTGCCGGCAGATTAAACAGAAGTCTTTATGTCAATAACCTATCAGCATATTGACCGTTTTTATGGTGCAGCACTGATTGGAATGGTTCACTGGAAAACTGTTTCTGCTTTCTGTGATGCTGAATACAAGGAAAAGACGTCCATGGGAATAAACATTGAAGTCATTAGTTGATATAAAAAAAATGGAAGGACTCAAGAATAAGAAATAATGTGCTAATATTTCAGAGGGTTATCTAGGATTTAGTTCATCAGGCTTTAGGAGCATATTTCTCTGCTACGACCTGTGCTAACTGTAGCATACTGAAATGTTTTCAAAATGCAGTAAACAAAGGAAGAGGATGAAAAGCATTACAAGAATGAATATTTCATATGTACATGAATTATTAATATTATCCCTCCAAAAATGTCATAAGAGAGCGCACAACAAGCTCTTTGCTTTAAATTAAATAATCACTTTAAACAGATTGTTTTCCCCCCAGAGCTATAAACTTAAGGTTTAGCGGAGACAAAAAAATAAAAAAATAAAATCCATGGGGCATGAAAGTTACCTAAATCAAAGGATAAACTTCTCTTATACCCAAATGCACTGAGGTATTAGAAAGGGTGAAACGTGGATCCAGCTTACTGCCTCATATCAACATGTCAACCATCTGAAATATTTTGGCCATCAATTTATTGTGCCTTTTTTAGGCAGCATTTCATTTTATGTCTTTAACCTGCGCAGGGAAGAATAAAAGATCAAGTCATGCTGAAATGAATGAAATTACAATAATTAGTCATTTTAGCATGTGCACTCCTCTATGCATCCATCTGCCTCTACATTGCTAGTCTGTAGGGCCTCCCTGTGGTGAAGACAGAGAATACACATCAGATCTGTTTCTCCATACATTTTTTTTGTCAATCTCCTAAAAATTTACTTAAGGTTAATGAAGTATATAGAATTACACATCAGTCATATAATGCATATATAATTATTTTAAACCATGGTTAGGGTTTTACCAAGAAATATTATTTAGGTGCAAATTAAAAAATAATCTTACGTCTTTTCATAAGGTAAACTCTGAAATACAAGAAATACACGTAACTGAAGTTCAAAATAGGTCAGACTGCAATATGCATGTTCAAACACTGTAATTCTCCATGACGAAATTGGCCTTTGAAAGGCTCAGCACAGAAAATCTATTTTTGAATCCATCCATTCCCTTTCCTGCACTGAGTTCCTGTGGGAGGGCCACTATAAAGCATGGGAAAGTTCCTTTCCCTCACTTGTTTCTTTTTCTGATTAAACGGCTGGGCTTCGATCACAAGGGCTTATAAAACTCTCAGCGGTAGAATCTCCTCACACAGATAACAGACGATAAACATAAAACAGGGTTGACAGGTAAGAGTGTTCATATATGATAAACTAGTTCAGTCAACAGTGAAGCTACGAAATATTTAATTGTGCTGCCATGATAAAATAAATTTACCCAACAACCAAATTAGGTTATTTAATCTTTGACATATATCATTGTGAATTCAAAAAATGTAAAGTTTGAAATGCTCTTTATTCGAATATACATGAACTTCTGAACTGCTGTATATAATATTTGTTATTGACTTTTTATTGAATATGATTGAAAACACTACCCCTTTTTGTTATGGTTTTAGTTCTGATTGTAAAAGTGTATGTGTGTGTATATACTAATATATATATATATATATATATATATATATATATATATATATATATATATTCTTACTGTAGACTATATATGTTCACAATAGTCAAGAAATAATTAAAAAAAGAAAAGAAACTGAAACATGAAATTTTCTTAAAAAGTTAGAGACATTTCTGAAAACTGTTTAGTGCTGCATGATAAAGATGAATACAAAATATCTGTGAACTAAAGTTCCTAAATTCATATTTCATTGTTATACAAGACATAACTACATCAGACAGTTCCTCTGGCTACATCTATTTAAGATAATCCCATTTAGCCATGACACAAAAGTATTTCTTAGAACAATGTTAGAAGTTTAGAACAGATCTGCCCGGTGTTCATGTAAGCAAACACAAACAAACCAAGCCTCCAGCCAAAATAAATTAGAAAATAAATAAGAAAACACAAGGAAAGTTTGCTATTTAGCAGCGTTGATGGGATGTTTACACAAATGTGAATCGTTTTAAGTGGGAATGCTGTGGGCCATGCATCCCATGGGCTTTCTGTGAAAAGAGATGGGCTTTCTCGTTAGAAGCACACGCTTGATTACGCATTATTAAACTCTCTGTCCATGATGACTAACTCTCATTGCGCAGGGGCCAGGGTCGGTCATCCATGCTCTTTTCTCTCTAGTACTGTTAAAAGGGTAATTTAGCTTGATAACTGGTATTATCAATACCGATATGTATTTTAATGTAAATGCAGATATCTAATTAAATATTATTACATTATTTCCTGTGCTTTTTATTTATACATTACAAATAAAACACTAAAAACTAAAACCAGATATGTGCACTACAAGTCAGTAGGCATCACAACATTATAATGAACAATGGATATTAATTTTGAGATTTACTAATAATTACATTTAAAAGCTATTACATTTTTATTAGTGTTTTTAGGTGATGGCAAATGTAATCAGAATAGAGTAAATAAGCCTGCACAAATAATTATCCAATGTTTGACTGATACCAATATATAAAAAGAAAAGAAAAGAAAACACTAATATTTAGCTAATAACTAAATAATATATTGTGCATCCCAATATAGTATAATTCAAAAAGTATGTTGCCAGATGCAACCTGCTTCAGTAATTGAAGGAGAAATGAAAAACAGAATCAGCCTTTTCCCTATTAAATCCGGACAACCTGAATGATCAGAGGCATTATTCTTTGAGGTGGTCTTAAGAGTGACTCATGCTGTCTACCTGGATAATTTAGAGGAGAATCAGTGATTCTATATATGACTAACATTCTCAAGCCTGTATTTCTGCCTGTGTAGAGGATGTCCAGAGCTGACTGGGGTTTTCTGGAGCACCTGCTAGAGGAAGGTCAGGAGTACTCGACTGGTGTGGGGCGCGTGTGGCTAACCGTGCTCTTCCTCTTCCGCATGCTTGTGCTTGGCACGGCGGTCGAATCTGCATGGGACGACGAACAGTCTGACTTTGTCTGCAACACCAAACAGCCTGGCTGTGAGTCTGTCTGCTATGACAAGGCCTTTCCCATCTCCCACTTCCGTTTCTTTGTTCTGCAGGTCATCTTCGTCTCAACACCAACCATTTTCTACTTTGGCTATGTGGCCCTGAGGACTAGAACTGAAAAGAGTCTGGAGGAGAAGCCGGAGGAGGAGGGCAGAAGACAGAGAAAAACCAACGAGTTTAAATTGGAGGTAATAAAGGAGGAAGATGAAGAGAGCGAGGAGAAGGAAAAAGAGAAGAACCACAGCGCTCCAGGACCTCCAAAGCTCAAAGGGAAACTGCTGTGCGCTTATGCGACTAGCATAGTGCTAAAGGTTCTCATTGAGATTGGCTTCATTGTGGGTCTATGGATCCTTTATGGGTTTGTAATCGAGGCAAAGTATGAGTGCGAGAGGTTTCCCTGTCCTCACACAGTGGACTGTTTTGTCTCACGACCCACAGAAAAAACAATCTTCACCATATACACGCAGGTCATTGCTGCGGTCTCTGTTCTCCTCAACATTGTGGAGCTTCTCCATCTGCTTCAGCTAGCAGTAACACATCGACTAGAGAAGAGGTATCAAAGCGAGGAGGAGATTAATAAACTTATTAGGGTGACTTCTTCTAGAACAGCACCAGCTAAAGCTCAAATACCATCGTTTGAGGAAAGAAACCATCTCTTTCTTCCTGTAGCACATGATGGCTACCCTGCATCAGGGTTGGACTGGGATAAAAGAGATCCTCCTTTAGCGGAGGACATGCTTCCTAGCTACTCAAACTGCATGAGCAATGTGAAACCTGCCACAAACAAAAACAATCTTCATAAAAAACACCACAAAACTGAAGACAAACCGAGACATTATGTGTGAGGACCACTAAATGAGACCCAAGGACTACATTTTGGGGAACTACATGTGTAAATGACTGTTAGTGGTTTACTGTACATTCGAGAGCCATTTCCTTTGTTTAGATAGGCAGAGAAATGGTCTGTGCCTTGGGATTGGCAACTGTCTTTTGTGATCTATGGCCAGATACGGGAGCCTCTCAAGTAGTGATTAGTTTTGAGAAGCTCAAGGTCAGGAAATACTCAAACCACTGAGCCTAAGAGAAACAAGCACAATGTCTAGAAATATCTAGTACTGAACTTAATGATTGATATGGTACAACTAAGGTAGTTCATAATGTACAGCATTTGAGACAAGAATCAAAGTTAAACCATACCAACCAACTGTATATACAATATTGAATGAGTATTTATGAATTATTTTATATTTGATTTAATATTTATTTTCATTAAAATTCTTCTATTTTTGGACTTCTGAAATGATTAGGTCTTTGTTAGTTAGGTCGATATATACAGTATTCTGCAGTATAGTCGTTATTAGCGTTCAAACTAAAAACAGTTACACCGCTCTTACATTAAAAATAAGGTGGACAGACAAAACCGCAATACAACAAGTAATTCAAATGCTTTAAACTTTGTTTGTTTTTTGTTTCTTTTCATATTATCCTTAATTATTAAGATTATCAGTCAATTATAGTAATTGTTAAACAGAAGTATAACAAAATAACTGCATTTTACAACTGAAGCAGCTGCCATTTCAGAGCTGAGTGTTTGTATGACGTTGCAGCGTTTAGGTGGCACAAGTCGGCACTCTTAGAAAATGGCATCTTTACAAATTGTAATTACAAGTACTACAAGGATGTGAACAATGTAACTTGTAATTCAAACATGCCGTGTATGAACCTATATAGCCAATTGGGCACGTTTATTGGAAAAACGTGCATCTATATTTTCGCAAAACTCCAAATACGTAACTATGAGTGTACGTACAACAACCAACGCAACCCAACCCAAGAATAAATTGTTGCCAGATTCACGTTCATCTTTTTTGGAAAAAGCTAAACGTGGTTTTAGCTACACTCACAGGACATATCACATTCAAAATATTAATTCGCAGACATTTTGACACAGGCATGTTTAGGTTTTCCCAATGAGCCTGGGTTATATAAAACTGCATTATGCAAACTGTGTAACTACTAAAGCGATATACAAAGTGAGCAGTTGTTCCCTAGTAAACACTTCATAAATACACTTAAAACATTAAAATATTTATATGAACAAATAGGGACAACAATTCATTGCCTCACACTGGTGTTATTTGTTGGTTGTTTTAAAATATTTCAACATTTTTCAGAGTAGATAGCCTTCCGATATCATCAAGGCCTTTACTTTCCTGTCTGGGCATGAGTACAGCACATTCCACAGCAGTCATTTTTAGCAATTTTGAGCCGTCCCAACAATGATAAGCACTTATCTGTAGCAGGAAAAGATGGAATGACGGGTAATTTACAAGGTGGGGCAGTTTCTTATGGAAAGGGTCAAATCAAAACAATACAATGAGAATAAGAAAAAATAAACAGTGCTTTTTCCCCTCAAAAGGTATGTTTTGCTGGCTAATGGAAACTGTGTTTTATTACAGGGCGTTATCTGCGCAGTTAGGCTCCAGTCTATGAAAGATTAATGAATCTTGTGCTTGTGGGGTTGCCAACCATAACCTGTAGTGTTTGCCCAATGCATAGTTCTCTCTATCGCAGCTGGCCTGCACGAAAGGTTAGCCTGTCATCTCTTGCCAATACAAGGCTTTAGAGGTGTTACACAAGATGTGTGGGTCAGCAAACAGCTGGTGAGGACTGACTTCTTTAGTTCCCCTCAACAAAGACAAAGACGGTGAACGGGAGACTGATTGGTAGACTGTCAAACTCTCTCCATCTGATAGAGCCGTTTAGTTTGGAAAAAAGCCCTTGTTCTGCAGTGTTTTCTTTTGTTTGTCTTCAGCCTACCACCTACAAAAGCTGAATCGTGCCAGCTGTGCTTTAATATGCCCACACATGCATCAAATAGACCAGCAAAGTTGATTTAACCAGGCAAACAGATGTATGTCATTTTAGATACGAAAAAAACAAAAGTCATGGATGCCTGCTCTCTTCAAGCTATTATGAGGTTACTTTGCTGAATACAGTCACAAAGGTCATTCAATTTGTGAAACCCAGCAGGGACACTGCCTGCCCGCATACCCTTAGGTGATTTACACAGAGTAGCACCAATGAAAATGAGCTGCCACTCTTGCGGGTCGCTTCCTGCATCCTGATATTGTTGTTCCAAACGCTGATACATTTCCCTTTCCCTGCGTACCAGCCTCAGACAGGAAAAACAAACAGGTTTTAAAGCACTCTATGAATGGTACGTACCTTAGATACTGCAGTCTGTGTTAGGCTCTGAGGTGTGTGGGTGTTTTCTGGATGAGCGGTGGCTACGAGTGGCCAGTCAACCTGCTTCCCATGGGGACTTAAGTTTGAGTGCCAAACTTCTTTCTGTAGGGGGTCTGAAGGCCGCAGTATCAGGCAAATATGCCAATGTATGCAGTGCAAAATGGTCACATGTACTTCCTGCCAGCTGAACTGATTAAAAACCATGTCTTCTCAGTGATAGCCATAACAAGAAGTCAAAAAAATCTACAAAGGGACAACAGAGACCTAAAAAAACCCCACAAGAATGTCATTGAAAATCAGTGTGCTTGTGGAATGTTAAGAAATTACACTACCATTCAAAAGTTTGATGTCGGTAAGATTTTTAAAAATGTTTTTCCAAGAAGTTTCTTATGAAAACATATTTTACATATTAATAAAATGTCTTTACTGTCTCTTTTGATCAATTTAATAGGCAAAATAAAAGTTCTAAAAATTGTTCTAACCCCAGACTTTTGAATGGTAGAGTCTTTAAAAACATGGTAAGATTAGACATGGTTAACATGGTTAGATTCGACATTAGTTAAAGGGAAATTCTGTCACTATTTCTTCACCTTTATGCCATTTCAAACCTGTATGACATTGTTTCGTTGTGAAAGATATTTGGAAAATGTCTTTTGTGTTACAGCATTTACGTTAAGTAACAACCATTACAACTGAAGTGTGTTGGTTCATAAAACAAATGTCAGGTGTCAGGTGGTCTAAAGAACTCACAGTTAACTCAATCCTTAATTTAGACAACCTGGAGGAAATAGGCTGTATCTGTTTCCTGATTCTTCCATTGGTCACTCCAGGCATTGGCTGTGCAGGCTTGTTCAGCCTTACAATGGCCCAGCGGTGGACATTGTTACATTGTTTTTGGTAAAATCCCACCTGCAGCAGTTCCAGGATGTCATCAGCTCTTCAAACTGTGAATTACGTGCAAGTACAATACTAAATGAAAGTATTTTACAATGAAATATATTTCTATACAATAGGAATGGTGCTTACCTGCATAATTGCCAATACAACATGTTGCCAGAGTGTTTTTGATGGGTTTTAGTGCATTGCTATATGGCTGCTAGGATATTTTAAGCAGCCCACCACCAGTCTCTACGATATTCTGTACAGTATGGCTTGGGTCACTCAGTGCTAGTCTATGAGATTTTCATGACATCATCATATGAACAACTCATCTCAGAGAGAAACAGATGAGTCAGAGCACATTGCTTTTTAATCTAGATAAGGAGCAGGGGCCCGTTCTTCGTACGTCGCTAACTCAGTTAACTGGATTTGATTGTTGACGATTTGGCATGATCTTGAATAGTTTGGTTCTTCGAAGCTCATCCCAGAGTTGCTGTCATAGCAACAGGTCCGTAAGCTTAAACCTGCTTGGGAGCAGGCTTGTTTCATGTAAACAGGATTAGATGGCATCTTTTTAAGCAGAATTGATACTTAAAATCTGTCCGTTACCAACGCTACTTTATTACAAGAGTACCCCACTAATCCATGGACAATAATTTAAAATGATAATCATTTAAAAATGTATTTAAAGATAATATAATAATGTTGTGTGGTCTTTAATACTATAGACACAGCCAGTTTTACTCACTGAGAGATTTATTCGTCATAAAATGATACTTCCTAACTGTATTCGAGTCTTACGCACATGCTATACAGATAATGTAGAGTCGTGCATTAATTTGAGTGATGAAAGATATTATGGGAGTGGCAGATATTATGAAGCTTTTCGTCAGGTGTCTTTTTTAATTATATGATGTCATTACGTTGCTGTCTTGCCGCCATGCAGCCAATCGCTGCATTGCTGATCGTGGTTTCGAGTATCGATACATAGCCCCTTTTATACCAACCCATGAATGCGCAATTATCTCAGATAACTCAATCCAGCCATTCTAATCATCAGCAACAGCTGCGTTCGAAGAACCGAATTAGCCAGATCCTGATTAGCGCGATGATATCATCTTGGATGTGACATTTCATCTCGGATGAAATAAGCGATGTACGAAGAATGGGCCCCTGATCAGATAGTACACAGTCATACAAGACAGAATTGATTCTGAAGACAGATCATTGTTAAAATAACATCCCGACTATGAACCATGACTCAGGTTTCAAGTTTAAGCAATAATGAAACTGATGAAAAACAACGTCTAATGCTCAAAATATCAGGGATTTGTGGCAGGTTGTCAACCTTTAATATTACTTTTTCCTTGACAAATTCCACCATAAATGTAAACATATCAGTATTAACCATCAATATTTGAACTTCATGATTATTTTTTGCCAGTAATAAACAGGAATTATAATATCTCCAGGATGAGATTTTGTATTATAAAAACAATAATTCTAATGAAATACAATGCCTTGTCCTTAAAAACAATCAGGAACTTCTTGTGGTATTTTTCTAAGTGGTAGGACACTTATTTTCACTTTTCACAGTTAGCAAATTATCTGGAATGGGACAATGGGCTATTGATAAGACCCTAGGGGGCCATATTGGGGGAATGGAAGTCAGTTTCTAACTATCTAAAAAGGTTCAAAGGGGGACAGAAGTAACTGGTTGTGGGAACTGAAAGTTGAGCCCATAGGAAGGGGAGGATTTTGAGCGTATCTCCATTGTTTCTGTCGCTGATGAGAATCTACAGTGAATAATTATGTTGTAATTGTGCAGAGAGGCTGTACACATCCTGACTGAAGGGCTGAGAGAGGCCAGCAGGCGTCGTTCCTTCTTCCTATCACTCAGGAACAATAGGGCTGTTTGTCCTCTGGGACATACTAGCACCTTTCCAGCACCAAACCCACAGTCTCCTACCTGGTAAGGCACAAACAATCCAGACAGCACATCCTCTCTCACACAACTACTGGATGTATGGGAATAGGAGTACCTGTACAAATACAGCCAGTCATATGACCCACATGTAGGCATGACATTCTCGTTAGGCTGCATAAAAAAAAAAAAATTACAGACACAGTCTGAGCGAGCAATCACAATGACTGCTTTCATTGGCCCATAAATGTAAACATATCAGTATTAACCATCAATATTTGAACTTCATGATTATTTTTTGCCAGTAATAAACAGGAATTATAATATCTCCAGGATGAGATTTTGTATTATAAAAACAATAATTCTAATGAAATACAATGCCTTGTCCTTAAAAACAATCAGGAACTTCTTGTGGTATTTTTCTAAGTGGTAGGACACTTATTTTCACTTTTCACAGTTAGCAAATTATCTGGAATGGGACAATGGGCTATTGATAAGACCCTAGGGGGCCATATTGGGGGAATGGAAGTCAGTTTCTAACTATCTAAAAAGGTTCAAAGGGGGACAGAAGTAACTGGTTGTGGGAACTGAAAGTTGAGCCCATAGGAAGGGGAGGATTTTGAGCGTATCTCCATTGTTTCTGTCGCTGATGAGAATCTACAGTGAATAATTATGTTGTAATTGTGCAGAGAGGCTGTACACATCCTGACTGAAGGGCTGAGAGAGGCCAGCAGGCGTCGTTCCTTCTTCCTATCACTCAGGAACAATAGGGCTGTTTGTCCTCTGGGACATACTAGCACCTTTCCAGCACCAAACCCACAGTCTCCTACCTGGTAAGGCACAAACAATCCAGACAGCACATCCTCTCTCACACAACTACTGGATGTATGGGAATAGGAGTACCTGTACAAATACAGCCAGTCATATGACCCACATGTAGGCATGACATTCTCGTTAGGCTGCATAAAAAAAAAAAAATTACAGACACAGTCTGAGCGAGCAATCACAATGACTGCTTTCATTGGCCAAAAAAAAAAACTAAACAGAATGACCCAAGGGGCCTCTGAAAACTTCCAAGGGGGCCTCAAGATGTCTTAAAATTATTTAAAATGAGACAAAACAACTAACTTCTTAAACTGTAAAATTCTGTATGATGTAGCCTAATTTTAAAGAGTGATTACTAGATTTGGAATAATAAAATCCCATAACTTTGTGGGCATTTTTGAATATAATAAATATTTTTGAATGTCATGTGTAAAATAGTTGTAGCATTGTCAAATGGCATAATGAAGTGTGGTGTGGTCACAACTGGTGCATGTACTTGGATAAAAAAAATAAGAAAGAAAGAAAGAAAGAAAGATGAATGAAAAAAAGAAAGAACATGCATTTAGGTATGTCAAGCTCTAAAATATTGGGAAGAAACTGTGAATAAAAATATTTTAAAAAATCTTAATCACAAAACAACAGGAAAATATCATGGAGCCTTTGAATACTGTTGTGGGGACTTGAAGTCAAAGTGACATTAAAAAGTGTGGCATTAGAAAGTGACAGACACATTTTCCCTAAAATCGGCAAAGAAATCAACACAGGCAGAATCAGTTAAATGTGAAGCAAAACTTACATTGCATTTACAGTGATGTAAATGTTTTAGGGCGGACTTCAAGCCATTCACTGAACTCAACTGAAATATTGCTTCTAATATAACCTTTTATAGAAAACTGTTTTAGGCAGACGAGCCGCCGGTGCCTGGTATCAGCATTTATGCACTTTGCTGATGTAAACCTAGATCAGCACTCATAAAGTTTCACTTTCACTGCTTGTTGGCAGCAATGAAGCACAACTTATGCTGGAAAATGTTAGGGTTACTTCTATTAAGTACACTCTGGGGATTTGTGGTCTTGCTCTTCTGGTTTCCATTAATCAAGCTGTGTGCTGAAAGAAAAAGAATGTTCAGCATAGAAAACAGACCATACATCTGTCCTTCGAAATCATAGAAGTCAATGTAAAGGCATTACTATTTTTTTAATAACAGGGAGAACTGTTTGAAAACACTTTATAAATCTATAATGCAGCAATTACACAATTAACTTAAAATATTGACACCATGCCAGTTTCTGTGGCTATTTCCGTGGTGAGAGAAACTTAAATACATAATGTTTTAAAATATATTTTTACTAAAAACTCTCAAATTAAACTGTATTCAGTTTAACTTAAAAAAATCATTTCAAAGTGTTAACTGATTTAAAAAACACTAGTATTTTCACCAGCTAAAAATGGTTTTAAGTCAATTATTTCTATCTTTTGCTGTAGTGTGTCAGTAGGAAATATCAGTTTACATTTCCAGACATTCATTTTGCAATTAATTGTAATAAACCAGTGAGATTTTTGTTTGCACAAGGAGTCTGACAGCAGCCTGTGCTACACAAAGAGATCTGATCTCTTCATCATCCAGTCTGTCTGAGATTACATGAAGAAACAGAACAAACTGAGACAGACTAAATCCAGATGCTCCATGATGCTTCAAGAGACCTACCTGCAAAGCTACAGTAGGCACTTGTGTAAAAATGCTGTAAAATGAGGAAGCTACCAAAATAATGAATATATCATTAATATAGTTAATTAAAAATAAATAGATTTTCTTTATCAATTAACTTATATTAACTCAATTAAATCAACATTTGGTGTGACCATCCTTTGCGTTTAAAGCAGCTTTCTCTTGCGCATAGTTTCTCAGGTAGCTTTGCAGGTAGGTGTCTTGAAGCACCTTGGAGATGTTGTTTTGTGTTTGTTATGTTTTCTTTATGATATATGTGCAAAATTCACACAAGTTGGAAAGAACATCTGACAAACCCAGTGCCAAAATTAAAGTGTGTCTGTACATTTATTATATGAACACAAGGCAGCCTCCCACACACTTCAGCACAAAAGTTAGATGTGCAATTATCACTGACAGTTTAGCCATAACAATGCGTAGGAAAGCAATACTGTACATGGGTAATAATCTCTGCAACAGTACGAGTTCACTGTACTACTGTACATGTAAAAGGACTCAAAACCACAGATAATTGGTTTGAAATTCCAGCTAAACCTTCCGGTAGACGTCTGCATTCCCGCGGCTACCGACCAGATTTTGGTAGCGGTCAGTAACTTTGGTGTAATTTGAACGGGAGCGGGCGGTCTAACAATATCCCGTTCCCGACGTCCATTCAGAACAGCTTATCTGCGCTTTATTTTTATTGACCACCGGTACATCCTGCACTCAGACTGTTATGCACGCGCTGCACGCATGCTTTCTGCGTCATGCGTTTTATTTGCGGGGTCTGTGCGCAGCATGTGCATAATGATGCTCAGAGCAGGCTGTACCGGTGGTAAATATATGGCCCTCAGACAGAACAGGCAGGTTGTCGATGAGTGACAGAGCAGAATAAGGATGGAGCAAAGTGTGGATGCGCTGTCCTTGAAGGACGTTCAACTCGGTTTTGTTTATATTTTGCTTAGCCTATAATTTTAAATGACAGATGTCGTATTTATTTATTTTTCTCTGCGACTTTCCTACTGTTAACAGAAAAATGTCAATTATTTTTTTTTTCTCTCTCTCTGCGACACTTTTCCCTATTGTGTTGTCAATGTTAAATGAATTGGATCCTGACAAGACGAATAAAAATAAGAAATACAATTTTTGTACAACATTTTTATTTTCTCTGACACTTTTTTTTCTACTGTGTTGCATAAAATATTAAACGAGTTTTGTGTCTTAAGATAATTCATATAAATTCAAGTCAAATTAAAAAAAAATTAATAAAAATAGTCCTGTGCAGACCTCTACCTTCCGGTCCAGATATTCAAAGTGTGTGCAGAGTACTTACATGAACCGAATAGGACACCGAGGCAAAACTTGCCTTTCATTTCTCACTATTCACTGTGTTCATTATTACTAATTAGCAAATGACCACAATGACAGAGCTTGTTGTATGTATTTCTCAGTGTTCTGAATCGCTTCAGCCACTCAAAGTTCAAACGTCTCAAACATTTTCTAGTCCCACTCAAGTGTTGCCTTGCATAGATGCACTTTATTCACACAAACAAAAAACTTAACAAAGGTGGTCTTTCTTTGAGCTTCAGTCTCATAAGCATATGACAGGGAGCACGAATGGAAAACTTATTAAAGCTTTCCAAGTTAGGACTTGTGCGATATAGTCATGTGTCTGCATGCCTAAGGGCAGAAGATGAATATTAAGAAGACTCAAAAATTTCTCTCAGCAATCAAGTTCCTCCAGCCGGGCTGGTAAATATTACAGCAAGACTCCATGTAATTAGGGTGGCAGAATGAAGTGACAAAGGAATGGGTATGAAATCCAACAAAAAAAAGGTCGATTTTTTTTTCTTGATTTCTGATCAAGTTCCCGTCCCTGGGGCCGTTGAGTGTGACAAATGAGCCCAAAGTTTGAGAAGTTGCACATCATTATATGGTGATCTTGCAGGACTTCATGCCATTTACTAAAATTTAGCTCTTCTCTGGTCGGTTTCTTTCCAGCACTGCTCTTGGTGTGAATTCCAGTTTGTCCTTGAGGCTGAGAACCAGTGTGCTGTCCTGACCGGTCAGTTCCTCTAATTTCCTATCCTCCCTTAGCTCTGCAATGCCCCTCTCTTCTCCTGGGGCGTTAGGAGTTCCCCGGATAAACCACTCAAGGTGGTATCCAACAGCCCCCACCACAAAGGCCACTGGGAAGGTCACATAGGGCACATAAGTGCGCATGGCAGTCCAGATCACTGGCCACATGGCTGCATAAACCTGAAAAAGCCAGTCCAAGTTCTAGAAGGTTATTTACCTTTGGCAAGCTGACAGTGTAGCCTTATTTTCGTTATCACCAGCGACAAAATCAAGGACTACTTATAGACAAATGCTTTCAAGAAGCTAAGGAACAATGTGTTAATATATACACATATATATATATATATATATATATATATATATATATATATG
>NW_015506044.1:472484-491035 GCF_001515645.1 Sinocyclocheilus grahami | reverse complement strand
ATATATATATATATATATATATATATATATATATATATGGCAGAAGAAATTAAATTAGTGTTATTATGTTAACGTGTCCAACTAACGTTACATAACCTGAGCATTAAAGAATCACGTAACTTAACTGTTACAAGGGTACCGGTGTCAAAGCATGTGTTTAATGGCGCAATAAAATACATTAATACATTTGTATTTATATATGTTCCTGAAAGCATAACGAGAGACTCGCTGACAACTTAGTGCGTAATATTTCATAAATTCACTAAATCATTCGCGCGTACGTTTATAAAATCTCATGACTATACGTACCTCTATCTCCAGGCTATTCAACTTCCTGCCTTGGCTTCTAGCGTCTCTGTAAGCTAGGGATGGGCGTATCGATCCGAAGTATCGATATATCGATACTGATGTGAGTATCGAAAGTATCGATACTCAAACAAAAAATATCGATACTAAGGTGCGTTTTATGTACTAGTGGTTTTGTTTATTTAACAAAAATAATAATAATAATAATGCGTACAATATGCATTGAATTGGACGAATAACCTTTGTTAGCGAGTAATTGTGTAGGACATAACTATGTTCCTGCTCATCTGGACACACACATGTTGCAAGACAGAACTTCTCCATCACAGAGAGCGTTCACTCACTGCTGGCAGTGCATTCAAACTGTGCTGCGTCTCCCAAAAGTATCATAAGAAAGCATTAACGATTTTGGGAACTGCAGCCCTGAACAATGCTCATCAGAGGACAGAAGGACAGAGTTATTTCACAATAAACAAACTGAAATTGTAGCCTACATAGTTTGTGCAATTACAATTATTTAAATTGAACGTTGAAAGATAATATTGATCATGTTCTATTCTGTAATGTTAATATAAATAATACGCTGTCAGAATAAAAAGGTTGCATTTTATGCATGCAGCAGCCGGTCACTGGCAGTCCCTTATGAAAATGAACCATGGTTTCACTAAAGTGACCGTAGTTCAACTGTAGTATTTGTAGATTTGAATCATGTGTAAACAAAAATATAACCTAATAATTTACAATTAAGGCGTATTGAATGTTAAAATGTGTTTTAAACATAAAGTTAAGAGGTTATCATTACCCATTTTACTCTTAGTCATTTAATAATTGAATCAATTTCATAATTTAAAAGTTTAGTTCAGAAGTATCGTATCGGTATCGGCGATACTGCCTTGAAAAATATCGGTATCGTATCGAAAACAAAATAAGTGGTATCGCCCATCCCTACTGTAAGCAACAATCTGATTGGCTATTTTTGTACGTCAGAAAGACGTTCTCAAGTCTCATTCGTTCTGGGGGAAAGTTCTATACAGGATGTCCTGTTAAAGCGATCCTGACACCTAGTGACCAATGTTGAAGCATACTGTGAGCATTTGTCCTGAACTTAAAGCTCATTTTTGAATAATACCAATATTGTAATAATGTATTATTTCATTAATAATATAATATTATTGTATTAATATTATTATCCTCATTTGTAAGTCGCTTTGGATAAAAGCGTCTGCGAAATGACTAAATGTAATGATAATAATAATAATAATAATAGTACAATACAGTTCAATTGTATATATAGTACAAATATGTTATACTCAATTCAGAAACAATATTTTTTTAAATGAAAACATTTATTTTAAAATTAAAAAAAGGAAAAATGACAAATAAATGAGAAAAAACATGACAATTAAACAAATACAACAAAACTGAATTACTTTAATTACATTGTTTAATTGCAAGCAAAAAAGCAGCAGAAAAAAATATCAATATATAAGGAAAGGTTATAAAAGGGTGTTAGGAGAGCATAAATATTATCATAATAAAAAAAAGCATAAAGCAATTTCCTTGGGAAGGAAAACCTAACAATATTTTCATTTCAAGCATTCATAATCAGGATTTTTTTGCTAATATCTAAAAAGTACAGAAATGTTCATACTGACAAAGAACATCAAATGTAATTATACTTCTATGACATACTCCCAATAGTTAGTAACTAGTGCTAGCTGCGTAGCTAATGTCATTTTATTCACATGTACCACTAATATGTTTGGCATTAGTTTAGTCTTGAATAACTGGCTGCATTACAGACAACCATATCACAATGGTAGTCTCTTGCGGTGAGTGCTTTAATTGGCTAGCTGGCAATACTTAATGAACATAGTTTTCGCATAAATGTGGTCAAATCAGGGTATGCTGCAGTGAAAGGCACTGTTGAGAGCGTGAAGTGTCATGCTGTACATTCAGAGTCAGATCATCTTCTGAATTGCTGATGCAGTCCTTCACATCAGTCTGGTAATGGCACCAGAAAGGAAGTCTTCGTAACTCATCCTCACATTGCCAGTCATGGCGGTGTCTTTCTCGCGGAATGCTTGGGTCATGCTCTGAAGCTGCGTGCACACCTGAATGAAGCGGTCCAGCTGGAGAACCCTGTTCACACCCCGCGCAGAGTAACGGTTCACCAGCTCCTGAATGAACTGAGGACTCAGATTGTAGCCCATCTGAGATAATGCTGGGAAATAAGCAACACATTGGTTATCAAAACATTACATTTACCATATACGTTTTTTTTTTTGAAAGAAGTCTCTTATGCTCTCCAAGGCTGAATTTATCTGATATAAAATACAATAAAAACGGTAATACTGTAAAATATTATTCACATGTTAATAACTTTTTTCTTTTTTTGTAAATGTTAAAATTAGGGATGCACGATATATCGGCCACCATATCGGTATCGGCCGATAAATGCTAATTTTTTTCTGTTATCGGTATCGGCCCAATAAGAAAATTTGGCCGATATCTTAAAGCCGATAAATAATGCATTATTTCCTTCAGAGACACTTCAGATGCGCGCTGTTCGTTTGCAGCCTTTTGTGCAATTGTACGTTGTAATATTGTGTTTATTTGATGTATATCTGATTTATCTCATATAGAATGCGTTTGGTTAAGTTAAAAGAGCGCTTCAGTTTACCAGTGATAAACTCAAACAGCAGTGCACAACATTAATAACTATGATTGGGAATGTCGTGTATATAACATTCTAATGAGAAAATTATTATAATAAAACGTTGTGAATTCTATGGGTTTAGTTGCCGTGTTTCAGCGCGTTGTTATGGGAAGAGCGCATCCACAACAGGATCACACATTCTGACTATAGCACGCAATAACTGCATCATTTTGTACATATATAAGTTGTATTATTATGTTTATGTTGTATTAATATTAATCTCAGGATGCATTTCCTTGATTTAAATAAGCTGCCAGCAAAACGCTTCAGTTTACCGTGTTCATTCAGCTCTTCAGCTTCAGCACGCGCAGCTCAAACGGCTGCTGTTTAAAACAGTGGTATTAATTTGTTACTTTTTCAAAATCATTGATACATTATTAATAATAACAACCACTTGTATTTTTCTATTATTATTTTCATCAGCAATATGGTTTAGTAATTAAAATCATTTAATTATTGTCCGTGCAGAGGCTATTCCGTTTTATTGATCTATGGCGCATTCATTTTGATTCTTTACACGTGTAATGATGTCCAGTGACTTGTTTGCATTATTTTATTTGTAAGACTTTTTTATGACTAAATTTGGTAATGGGAGAGTAAAATTATTTTTAAAACATACACCGTTCAAACTAGGCTGCTTATGTTGAAGTGTTCGGGATGTGGTTTTTAATGATGAGACCTTTTTTGTAATCAGGCTCTCAAAAAGTATATAAAAATTTGGATATAGATTTATCGGCCAACATATCGGTTATCGGCTTTCAAAAATAAAGGATTATCGGTTATCGGTATCGGCCAAAATTTTCATATCAGTGCATCCCTAGTTAAAATCGTATTTATTTCTGTTATGCAAAGCTGAATTTTCAGCAGCATTACTCCAATTTTCAGTGTCACGTGATACATCAGAAATCTTTCTAATATGCTGATTTGCTCAAGTAACATTTCTTATTATTTTCAATGATGCAGTTGTTGCTTAATAATTTTTTTGTGAAAGAAACCATGATCCATTTTCAGTCCGGATTCTTTGATGAATAGAAAGTTCAAAAGAACAGCATTTATTTGAAACCGAAATCTTTTGTAATATTATAAATTACTTTGTCACTTTTGATTAATTAATGAATCCTTGCTGAATAAAAGTATTAATTTCTTTAAATAAATAACTAAATAAAAAATAAGGGAATGCTTACATTGCTAACCTCTGGTTTTACATAAAGGTTTATGTTTCTTAAATGAGTCGGCAACAAAAAAAAAATGGAGGAGTTTTGGAAATGAACCATGTTAGAAGGACTTTTCTCCAAAAAAGCCTCCAAGGGTCCCTAAATCCCTAATTTTCTCTCCACAGGCCCTGTTAAATCGTTCTACTGTTGTTTTTGTATCCACCATGTTTTCAACACGCTGTCACTCTCCAGTAATCAGACATACACTTTCAGACCTATTCACATCTTTATAATGGCTTCAACAATCGCTGCAGATGAATATGCTCTGGCAGTCATGAACAGACTTTTTCATACAAAATTAATGAGTATAAAAAAGACAAAAAATTTTAGGTTATTTTAAGAGCAATTTTCCATGACGTCTAATAATGGCTTATTTAATAGCACAGGATTAGATGGGAAAAGGGGTTCACAAGCTCAGCAACTGTCTTTTCCTTGCCTCTGTGACTGCAATACCTCGTGTGTGTGTGTCACCGAACTAGGGCTGCACGATTAATCGAAATTAAATCACAAAGGCGATAAATCGCGATTAGGCAGAAGCTGCGATTGTCATGCGTATCTTTCAGTGAAGCACGGTTCTGTGATTAGCAGTAAATCTCCATCCGAAGGCCAGAGGGCGCTCTCGCGCTGAAACTCCAAATACGCCTCGCAGAAGAAACCCAGGAAATTCCTATAGCAGTTGCTGAATAAACAGAAAATTTAACTGCTTTGATTAATTCAACATGACTAATAAACACACGACTATGACAATATATGGTTTATCTGAGTTCGTATTATTATAATTTTTATTATATTAAAGTATATAATAACGCAATGCTAATCGACATAGCCTTTATCACTGCTTAGAATACTATGAAATATGCTGCGTGCCTTATTCTATGTAAGAAGCCACATCATCTCACAGAGGATTTATTTCAAACACTCGACTGACGTGTGTATTAAATGTGGTATTTTCACGTGCTTTCAGATGGAGCAGCATTTATTACACAGAGCCGTAGTTCACTGACGAGCTACGCAAACAGCTTTCATAATCGCAGAACGATTTCTTCGATTTCATAATTGCGCGATTAAATCGTCTGCTATTATGAACGTGATTTTGCGTAGCTTGTCAGTGAACTATGGCTCTGTGTAGTAAACGTTGCTCCATCTGAAAGCACGTGATGGAGATTTACTACTAATCACAGAACCGGCTTAACTGACAAAATAAGCATGACAACACAATATGTGTCGTCTGTCAAATTATAAGAATGACAATCTGACCCTCACTGGTACAGTAAGTATGTTACAAAAGCTGATTCAAATTATGCAGTTGTTTTTATTATTATCCAGAATTTATGTGGAGATACAACACTGTTCAAAAGTTTGGGTCACAAAAAAAATAAAATAATTTCAAATAAATGCTGTTCTCCTGAATTTTCTATTCATCAAAGAATCCTGCAAAAAGCATCACAGCTTCCACAAAAATATAAAGCAGCACAACTGTTTTCAACAGAAATATTTCTTGAGCACAAAATCAGCATATTAGAATGATTTCTGAAGAATCATGCGACACTGAGAACTGGAGTAATGAATGCTGAAAATTCAGCTTTGCCACCACAGGAAAAATACACTGTAAAATATATTAAATAATAAAATAAATAATACTTTACAAAATACAGTAAAAACAGTAATAGTGTAAAGTTCACACTATTACTGTTTTACTGTATTTTGATAAACGCAGTTTTGATGAGCGTAAAAGACTAAATCTACACTACCATTCACTTTTGAATTGTATAGTAGACATATGTGGAATATTCCTCAAATTAAACCACAAAAATGAAAATATTCACAATTCAAAATTTCTTAATATTTTTGTGACTGTCTTATGTTGTACTATTTTGTTTGTCATAAATATGCAATTTATATATATATATTTTGACCCATCACTGGCAGGTATGTCAAACAAGTACATTTTGGAACCTGAATACAGCAAGGGAATGCTGGAATCTGTCCTTAGTGACCGTGACTGTTGTCATAACAGTGTGAACATGTGGCCTTTCCTGCAAATGTGTTATCTTGGGTCTCTCTCTTGACCTCTAATTTACTCACCCTGGTGCATCTCATTGCTGTTAATTGATCCGGATCGGTCGCGGTCGAACTGTTGGAATACTGCCCTCCACTGCTGCAGAAACGTCCACAGTGCAGAGAAACCAAATACATCTACACGTCCTGTTTTGGTCTTGTCAAACATATCTGGAAATGAAGACAAAGCACTGATTTTTGCTTCAGTTTCCTTTGGCACTGGAGATGTCATCAGATGACTTCTATTTTTGTATTGTTTATGTGACACTGCAGCATTCTGTTATTTAGTTACATGGTGATATAAGCATCTATTCAGTAACTTAGCCGCTATCAGGAGGGTTATCTTAGCAATGGTAACACTCACTGAGCATCATCATGCAGGTTTCGTCATTGAAAGAGGAGTTGTTGGAATTCATGAGGGCTTGCTTCAGTTCTTTCGCGCTAATGTAGCCACTACGATCTGTATCCACAGAACAAAACCATTGGTAGGCCTCAGGGTTCACACCAGGAGGAATGGTACCTACAACAGACTACATTAGTGAGTTAGATGCAAATCAAATGTATTTCTTCATGGTCTGTTGATATGAGATAATGCATTCAACTCAAAACATATCATTTAACCATAGCTATCCACAGGCCTAAAATAGTAGAAGTAAAAAAATATTACTATTTACTTATTCCCATATCAACCTCAACCATATCAACCTCAGCAAAACAACGATAGACATGCAACATCACTTATAATTCTTTCAAAGAAATAATATAAAACTAAACTAACTCAAATAAATTATTCTCAAACAGACCAAAGTATTTAAAGGGAGATGGTTACATTAAAACATGAATTTTAACATCAGATGTTACATTCACTATTGTTTTATAAAGAATTGTTCTACAGTCTATACAGTATTTAATGCAATTACATCAGAAGTAACTGCAATTAAATTATAGAAAAATTAGGAGTAATCCCTTACTTTACTTTTTCAAGGGAAAAATAATTCAATTACTTTAATAAATTACTTTACTAAAAATAGCATTACACCCAACACTGATATAATTACAGTTTTTATTAATACTTTAAATTCTTTTTTTATAATACACAGTTAAAGTTTTTGCAATTTTGCCGTGTTTTTGTCATTTTTATTAGTTTTTTTAATGTCTATATAGCTTTTATTTTAAGTTTTAGCTCTTAGTTTGAGCTATTTTAGTACTTCAACTTCAACTAAAAGAAAATGAGAAATGTTGTGTTTGCACTGCAACAAGCTAAAAAAAAATCTTAAAGGGGTCATATGATGCTTTTTTAAAGATCATTATTTTGTGTATTTGGTGTAACAGAATATGTTGACATACTTTAATGTTCAAAAAACACATTATTTTTCAAATACTGTACATTATTGTAGGTCCTCTTTGCCCCGCCTCTCTCAAACGCTTCGTTTTCTACAAAGTCCCTCCTTCCGACAAGCGCAGTCTGCTCTGATTGGCCAGCTGACCCAGTGCATTGTGATTGGCCGAACACCGCAAGCACTCGTTGGAAATGTAACGCCCCTTAACATAATCGCGAGCTTCATCTTTCAAAATAAATGTAAAGACAGTAAATAATGTCATTAGTTTTACCATCTGTTCAAGTCCGAAAGGGGAACAGACACCGTAATGATGCAGTACACAAGCCGCGGTTAAGACAGCTGACTCCACTTTGATGTGACGCTGTCTCTCTCTCACACACACTGATAAAGAATATCTCTTTGGTTTTGAGACTTTAGTCTTTGCAACTTCAGGGATCTTATCTATGCACAATCAGCTTGTAACACTCCAAAGAGAAAGGAAAACTTGAAATCGCATCATATGACCCCTTTAATAAATAAAAAGCATTTTTACTTTTTTTTAATTTCAATTAATGTTTATTTAAAATATCTGGTTAACGATAATATCTCTGGTGTATACAGCTGGAATTGAATTGGCTCATTTATATTCACATGTGGTCTCCTTTATGTACTAAAATGGAGCGGTTTCGGATGCAGCGTATGCATAAATGTGCAAAAAGTAGTTCATTATGTGCCAAATGACAGCGAGATGATGAGGACAAGCAGTCCTACAGGTCAGATTTGAAGAACATACTGGAAATGGGTTCAGTGTGAACAAGCATGGGTTGTCAGTGATGTGTCGTCTCGATCCCAAGAGGGACAAGAGTAAGTTGTGCAATTTAATGACGCGCAGATGGTCGGTCACTGTATCCCTCGGGAGGGATAAGCACTGTTCAGAGGACAGTCTTTGAATCTGACAGCCTTTCCCACAGGACATTACAGAATACTTACCGACATAAACGTGGAAGGACACATACACACGAACCCCTTCGCTCAGAATTACCACACTTATCACTCTAATTCTCCCGTGGGCACATTCTGTACCAGATCAGTACAAGCTGCTTCTGCCATCCTGCAGTACTGGTGTATCAGCATCAGTCATTCAGTGAGGGGCATATGACACAGCTGCAGTGCAGGAGGATCAAGGACCTTGTCTGCAGCACCTTCATAAATTTCTATCTTTCGTATTTTATTCACAGCCCTCGGCCACTGCACGCCTGATGGAACGACAGCAGCTCCCGCTGTCTTAGCTGCCAACCCTGACACTCAGACATCATCAGTCAAGCCAGCCTGAAGCTGCTGACTAAAACTCCTGAGACCATGTGGAAAAATTCTCCTGCTGGACCAACATCTATTACTGTGCATTTACAGATGTATGAAGCTGTGGAAAACATTCTGATAAAGATTAAAAAAAAAAAAAAAAAGTTATATATATATATATTAAACCACATTCCTGTTCCTCTACATTCCAAATCCATAATCCCATTCCCATGAAACGACATAAATGCTATTTGCTTAAATCATTACATATAATTCAGTCATTATTGAAAACCACTTAAGTGTGCAGTCTATTAACCAAAAGGTGAGAAACTAACATGATATATTAACTATTGTTTGGGGTCGGTAAGATTTTGTTTTGATGTTTTTAAAGATGCTCACCAAGATCAGTAATATTGTGAATATTATATTAGAATTAAAAACTTAGAATTATTATTATTATTAATATTTTAAAATGTCATCTATTCGTATTACTTTTATTATTATACTGCTTTTCATATAATATTTATAATATTAACATAGGATATATTTTAGGCAGAATGACATATTTAATCTACATTCAATTTCATGGCATTTATTTTTTTCATTCAATGAAGTGATTGGAGACCGTGTAACGTCTTCTCTTTAGTTTCACGGATGTTTGTACAATAACATGATACTTACTTGCAAACTCATACTTTTATTATTATTATTGTTGTAATTTTACACCAGTAGAAACAATTTTCATGGCATTTATTTTTTTCATTCAATGAAGTGATTGGAGACCGTGTAACGTCTTCTCTTTTGTTTCACGGATGTTTGTACAATAACATGATACTTACTTGTAAACTCATACTTTTATTATTATTGTTGTAATTTTACACCAGTAGAAACAACATAATCTATATGTACTTATTTGTCTCCATTTAAAACATTTGTGAAAATGAACTCAATGTTGCAATGTCTTCATTGTCAAACTCCAAAACTAGTTTATTTTAAATTCTTAAAAATGCTATTATTTTATTTGAAAAAGTTAATAATTTTATTTTATTGACAAACTATCTTAGTTTGTTTTTGTGCATGTTTTTAATTAGATTAGATATAATTTTAAGCTGTTGTATGGTCATGTTACAACGTACCCCCCAGATGTTACAATGGGCCACCTATGGGGCACGTTGTCACAATTCACTTCCATTCTTTTGGGGTAAATAAAGAAAAAAGTATACATCATATGAAACCAAACCACATATCTGTAGACAAGATATAAACTCTGAACTCCGAGTGGATTTACAAAAAGTGAGAAAGCCAAAAATGTGTTGTGCCCCGCTATCCCCTACACATGCAAAGAGTGCATGTTGCTGTAGTTTCGGGTGGTTGAGACCCTTGGACCAACCCTTCAGCGGTATTGCTGTTTGCGCAGGCACTTTAAAACTTTCTTGGTAATGAGGTAGAGTATCTCACAGATGCACAAAAAAACCTATTTTATTTGAAAAAGTTAATAATTTTATTTTATTGACAAACTATCTTAGTTTGTTTTTGTGCATGTTTTTAATTAGATTAGATATCATTTTAAGCTGTTGTATGGTCATGTTACAACGTACCCCCCAGATGTTACAATGGGCCACCTATGGGGCACGTTGTCACAATTCACTTCCATTCTTTTGGGGTAAATGAAGAAAAAAGTATACATCATATGAAACCAAACCACATATCTGTAAACAAGATATAAACTCTGAACTCCGAGTGGATTTACAAAAAGTGAGAAAGCCAAAAATGTGTTGTGCCCCGCTATCCCCTACACATGCAAAGAGTGCATGTTGCTGTAGTTTCGGGTGGTTGAGACCCTTGGACCAACCCTTCAGCGGTATTGTTGTTTGCGCAGGCACTTTAAAACTTTCTTGGTAATGAGGTAGAGTATCTCACAGATGCACAAAAAAAACCCACACACACACAGAAGAGGTGACCACCTTAAACACGGTGAAGATTTATTTATTTATTTTTTATGTAGGACGGGAGTTGTAACAGTTAACTGTATTTGGACAAGGTTCCTCAGTGCATTTGACAACTCTTGGCATGTCGAAATGATAAACTAAGTTCAAAATATAGAGAAAGCCTGCATCAAAGCCAGCTTTGAACACTAGGCTGAGTATGTAGGTGTACCACAGGGCTCCACGCTTCTTCCCTGGGTTGGCATACAGATGTGTACCCTTGTGGACCGTGTACTTCCTATCCTTCATTTCACGATACTTGACGTGAGCCACCACCACCAGAGATGGGCAAGTGACAAAAATGATCTGGAGAGCCCATAGACGGACGTGCGAGATTGGGAAGAACTATCTGGGTGGTGTCACAGATGAATTCTAGATGTTCATCATACCACACCTGCTGAACAGCCAACACAAACACCAGGATACGGAAGACAAACACCACAATTAGTCAGATGCGGCCAACCACGGTGGAGTATTGGCTAACCCCGCCAATCAGGACCTCTAGGTGCATCCAGGTCATGTCTGCCACCACAAACAGATGTCTTTTTTTTTTTTTTTTTATACAAGGGTAGTCCTAAAAAAAGAGAGCGGGAACGATTATATCAGTACTGCATCTGTTATCAAATTATATTAGAGATGATGATTATTATTAGTTATTATGTCAATATTAGGTATTTAACTGTGTATGATTATTTCCACTTGTTCATTTAGATTACCTTTGCCATCAATCTAATGTTCACTTTAAGATGCTCTTTAAAAACACTGATAATTTAATAACATTGCTAAATGTAAACTTTAGCAAATTTCATGATTCCTATCAATTTTTCATACTGTACACTGGTTTTAGTTTTTAGTGTTTAATTGTTTTAGTATTTAAACAAAATTGTATAATTTTAACATCAACAGTTTATCAGTTATTAGCCATAAAATTGTGATAATTGATTTATTGTTATTTGGCAGAATTTTAATATTGGTGCATGCTAATTTGAGACCAGGATGACTTGTCATGCATTCACACAAACCGATGTATACATAAAACAATTAGTCAAAGCAAAGTTACTGCAGTGTGAGTTTTTTTTTGCCTATTGTTTAAACATTTTTTGCTAAATGCATTTAATACTTTCATTTCGATTGTGTAATAAGATTATATGAGATTTACTCTAAAGAATTCCCATGCTGCAGATCCACTTTTGTTTTCTTCACAGTTTCACTGTGATGTTTGTTTTTGAATGAATATTTGTTCAGAAGCAATGTCTTTTATGCAACGCTTTTGTTAAGCTTTTCTTTATAAGGCACCTAAATATAACAATGGCTAAAGCTGTTGTCTTTTTTTTTTCTTTTCCTTTTCTTTTAATGGCATCACGTGAATACTATTACTATATAAAAGCAGCTTTAAGATGCTACGCCATTTTTGGAGGCTTTCATTTTCTGTTCTGATTCTTTCTGCAGTGCCCAATATCAATAACAATTTTACCTATCTACCTACCTACTTACATGCATACATAAATGAATAAATATCTGATATGTGACAAAACCTGGAATGTGATCTGAACCATGAATTTTGTCATCTGTTGCACTAAGATGTAAATAAAGAACATCAGAATTGGAAAGAGGGATCAAAATCAAAACAAAAAAAGTTCAAAACTAAAGGAGACAAACTGAAAGTGAAAGCTTATACATAAGACATGTTAGTCTTCCTTGAGAAAAGCAAGTTTGGTTGATTAATTACCAGAAAAGCGTGTCAATATGAATCATTTAGCTTTCCCACCTGTACTTTGTTTACTTTGCAGCAGCATTGTGTTTACAACACAAGTCACTATTGACTAATCAAATTTAAAAAAGGTTACATAACATGTATACCTTATTCTCGATGAATAACCACATTACAAAAATAAATAAATACAAAATAAAAAAAAAACTCGGCAACCATTTAAATGTAGCAGATATTCCTATCTTAATTCAAAGTTTAAGTAAGCTCTAACTAATAAAAATGAACAAGTCAACAATTTTATACTTTCTGTTTATTCTTTTATCCATATCATAGTGACAGTTATTTAAAAACAGTCTCTTTAGCTTTAGCAGATGTAAATCATGCATGTTCAGGTATGAGGCTTTTGTACTTGACTGGAATAAGTTATACCTTTTGTTTGACTATCTAGACTGGAAGGCTGTGCAGATTATATCCATGTATATGTAGGATGGAAAGTCTTTGTTTATTTAGGTCAGTGTGTATGTTGTTGTGATATGGTCACTCCTGAGGAGTGCTTCTTTCCCCGAAAAAGCATTGTTCTTCTATAGGAGATATCATTGCATATTACTGCAATAACTAAATTCTCATAAAATTGGACAACATTTTCAATATTTTGTATTGGAAATTTGACATGCCACATTTATGGTGCATCTGGAATAAAGTTAGTTATTCTTTTTTTACATTGTCACCAAGAAAAAATAAAACACTATAAAAGCACAGCAGAATCGGAAAGGGGGATCAAAATCCAAAATTTCAAAACTAAAGAAGACAAAGTGAAAGTGATTTTCCCGCAAGTTTGGTTGATTGATGAAGCATGTCAATGTTAATCAGAAATTATATAAATTGAAAAGTGCAAAAAAAATTAGTACACCTTACCATAAATAAATAACATAACATAAAAATAAATAAATAATCGGGCTTTCACTTTCATTTTGTGATGAGTGATTTTTGGTAAGATGCAACTTGCAGCACTGAAATACTTGTTGTCAACAGGAAGTTCTTGCTGTAGCCAAACACAAGATATTAATTTAGCCTTTGCAGATGAAATCCATACTCTGGTCTCATGAAACCAAGTTAATATTTAAAATAGTGTCCCAAGGAGGTGACCGTACACTGAGAAGTGCCTGTCCTGCAGTAAAATTATTACAGTAAATATGAATGCATTAATGCTGTAGGTGTGAGGGAGTTTTTATGGTGTCATGAATTCACACATGTATATTTTGAAACTACAGATGTATCCTTTCTTCATTTCTTGCATTGTTGGACTATTTTTTTTTTTTTTGTGATGAGTGATTTTTGGTAAGATGCAACTTGCAGCACTGAAATACTTGTTGTCAACAGGAAGTTCTTGCTGTAGCCAAACACAAGATATTAATTTAGCCTTTGCAGATGAAATCCATACTCTGGTCTCATGAAACCAAGTTAATATTTAAAATAGTGTCCCAAGGAGGTGACCGTACACTGAGAAGTGCCTGTCCTGCAGTAAAATTATTACAGTAAATATGAATGCATTAATGCTGTAGGTGTGAGGGAGTTTTTATGGTGTCATGCATTCACACATGTATATTTTGAAACAACAGATGTATCCTTTCTTCATTTCTTGCATTGTTGGACTATTTTTTTTTTCCAACATGGCAATGACTATATATTCTCTCAAAGTGAAAATCCTGCACTGGACAAGTATTTCACGTGACCCTCTCAAGCCATTGTGGGGGACTTTGGAAAAAGACAAGTTGAGCAACATTAAAGATCAGGGTACTCAAGGAGGTCATCATCCAGGAGTTAAAGACGTGACAATTTGTCAGGAATGTGTGCACTTAATACCATAAAAGGTCAGAACAGTAAACCTTTGTTATGGAGGACATACTACATAATTTGAATTTAATCAACGGTATACGCTACAACTCTTTATTTACGCAAAATTGGCCAATTTACTTAATTATATATGTTTAATAAATTTACATTTTGCCATATTCTCATGAATTGTAATCGTGATCATTTAGAAATAGAGATATATATTAACTCTTGCAGTGGGATATTTGAAAACATGATTTCTGTAAACAATATACAGTGCATGTACCTGAAGTAGCCTATTAATTTTGTTTTTGAGCAAATCATAAAAGTATTGATACAACATTAAAGATCAGGGTACTCAAGGAGGTCATCATCCAGGAGTTAAAGACGTGACAATTTGTCAGGAATGTGTGCACTTAATACCATAAAAGGTCAGAACAGTAAACCTTTGTTATGGAGGACATACTACATAATTTGAATTTAATCAAGGGTATACGCTACAACTCTTTATTTACGCAAAATTGGCCAATTTACTTAATTATATATGTTTAATACATTTACATTTTGCCATATTCTCATGAATTGTAATCGTGATCATTTAGAAATAGAGATATATATATATATATTAACTCTTGCAGTGGGATATTTGAAAACATGATTTCTGTAAACAATATACAGTGCATGTACCTGAAGGAGCCTATTAATTTTGTTTTTCGAGCAAATCATAAAAGTATTGATTTGCAAAATGCCAAACACAAAAAATGCTAACCACGTTTAGTGCAGTCCAGCTTTCGAGGGTCTCTTAGTGTACTGTTAACCAGTGTTTTGTGGATGAGCTCAGACTTTAATAATTGTGGACACTTATTAATTTACTATATTAGGCCAGGGGTAGGATGCTACTACGGGCTCCTCCAGTGTTGCCAAGTCCGCGGTTTTCCCGCGGAATTGGGCTACTTTCCCACTGTTGCCGCGGGTTGAAGCGACCCCAATAACACGATATTTAGCCTCTGGAATGCGAATTTTACCAGGGGAACTCTGCCAAAAAACATGTATTTTACCAGCGGAACGCGATTTTTCCCGGGGAACTCACCCTCCAAACGCAATTGGGCTGGTTTTGGACTAGTTTTGAGGAGCAATTGGGCGGGTTTTGTTGTGAAAACCTGGCAACCCTGGTCTCCTCCCCACCATGTTGTTCTCTGAAAGGGTTTTGTTTTTTGTACACTAGGGGGCAGTGTGCTCCTTTAGTGAAGGAGACTCAAGAATACTCTAATGACCTTCTCATTTTCCATTTATATGATTATCTACAAGGGAAAAAATGGCATGATTGGATTATCTATATTATAACCAAGATCCAGTGTGTCTTATTTGTGTTTATTGTGCTTGATTGTGTCACAATCAGTTCAGACCATATTTATGCCGGTTTTGAATCCTTCTCCCCAGCTGCGGCCTTTGCCTTTTCAGAGTTGCTGAGATTCTGGTTTGATGAGGCTGTAGGATCCACCCTTATGTAATTGGGCTTTGTTTTTAAGGGACTGAGAATTCTTCAAGGTGGCAAAGAGATATCGAGGGACAAATTGTTATTTATTAACAGGAACTCTGCCAAAAAACGTGTATTTCGATTTCGAAAATTAAGATTTTTACCGGGGAACCCCCCCCTCCAAACGCAATTGGGCTAGTTTTGGACTAGTTTTGAGGAGCAATTGGGCGGGTTTTGTTGTGAAAACCTGGCAACCCTGGTCTCCTCCCCACCATGTTGTTCTCTGAAAGGGTTTTGTTTTTTGTACACTAGGGGGCAGTGTGCTCCTTTAGTGAATGAGACTCAAGAATACTCTAATGACCTTCTCATTTTCCGTTTATATGATTCTCTACAAGGGAAAAAATGGCATGATTGGATTATCTATATTATAACCAAGATCCAGTGTGTCTTTGTGTTTATTGTGCTTGATTGTGTCACAATCAGTTCAGACCATATTTATGCCGGTTTTGAATCCTTCTCCCCAGCTGCGGCCTTTGCCTTTTCAGAGTTGCTGAGATTCTGGTTTGATGAGGCTGTAGGATCCACCCTTATGTAATTGGGCTTTGTGACGGTATTCCGTTCTTGCTGTCTGAGCAGGTACTTGCGAACTTTTTTGGTAATCAGATAGAAAATCTCACAGATACACATGAAGATGCACACCGAAGAGGTGACCACCATAAAGAGGGTAAATATTTTATTTTCTGTAGGACGGGAGATGTAGCAGTCAACTGTATTTGGACAAGGTTCCACAGAACATTTTGTGACATTTGGCATGTGGAATTGATAAATTATGTACAAAATATAGAGGAAGCCTGCATCAAAGCCAGCTTTGAACACCAGGCTGAGTATGTAGGTGTACCACAGCCCTCCACGCTTCTTCCCTGGGTTGGCATACAGATGCGTACCCTTGTGGACATCAGTGTACTTTTGATCCTTCATTTCACGATACTTGACGTGAGCGACCACCATGAGAGACGGGCAAGTGACAAAAATGATCTGGAGAGCCCATAGACGGATGTGGGAGATGGGGAAAAAATTGTCATAGCAAACGTTAGCACAACCCGGCTGGGCGGTGTTGCAGATGAAGTCTTTCTGTTCATCACTCCACACCTGCTGAACAGCCACCACAAACACCAGGATACGGAAGACAAACACCACAGATAGCCAGACACGTCCAAAGACTGTGGAGTATTGACTAACCCCGCCAAGCAAGACCTGTAGGGACAACCAGTTCATGTCTGCCACCACAGACAGACGTCTTACTCATACCAGGGTGTCAATCCTACAAAAATAAAAAAAAACATTAGTTCAGTGGCAGTATCTGAGAATGTACAATAATCATGTCGGTTAACAGTTTTAGATATGTTTATTCCTTTGACATTGAATGGTGAATTGTACATGCGCATTTTCTCAACATTTAGATTAGCTTTGCCATCATCTAACAAAAGGTATCAAAAGGTAAAGGCAAGGGTAGGTAATCTCAAAGGGAATCTTTATAAACAATAATAATTTAATAATTCTGGTTAATGTAATGTTTAACAAATATCAAAATGAATATCCATTTTTCATAATGTACATTATAACGTGATGCTTCAAAACAGCTGATTGTAGTTTTTAGTGTTTTACAAATAATAATGTATGCAATCTTACATTTTAATATCAGTGCACCCTAATCTCAAACCAGGTTTGACTGAATTAATGCTGATTTATAAATTAATGAAAGCAATGATTTGATGATGGCAGAGTTGCCTAAATTAAATGAATGCTTGTTTTACATAATATTTCTCACCATTAACAAAAATTGACATTATCTATATATTATGTATCATTTTATGTATATATTTATCTTATACTTAAATTTGTATATATATAAATATATATACAGTGCCGTGAAAAGGTTTTCGCCCCCTTCCTGTTTTTTTTGTATATTTGTCACACTTAAAAGATTCAGATCATCAAACAAATTTTAATATTACACAAAGATAATGCAAGTAAATACAAAATGCAGATTTTAAATTATTTCATTTATTAAGGGAAAAAAGCCGTCCAAACCTACCTGGCCCTACGTGAAAAATGAATTACCCCCTCTTGTTAAATCATGAAAGAACTGTGATTAACCACATTATTTTAGTTACATTTCACTTGCCACACCCAGGCCTGATTACTGCCAGACCTGTTGAATCAAGAAATCACTTAAATAGAACCTGTCTGACAAAGTGAAGCATGCTTAAACAGCAACACATCATGCCACAATCTAAAGAAATTCAAGAACAGATGAGAAACAAAACAGTTATCCACAAATGGAGAAAACTTGGAACAGTGGTGAACCTTCCCAGGAGTGGCTGGCCTACCAAAATTACTCTAAGAGCGCAACGACGACTCATCCAGGAGGCCATAAAAGAACCCAGAACAACATCTAAAGAGCTGCAGGCCTCACTTGCCTCAATTATGGTCAGTGTTCATGGTTCAACAATAAGAAAGAGACTGGGCAAAAACGGCATCCATGGGAGAGTTCCAAGGCAAAAGCCACTGCTGACCAAAAAGAAAACCAAGGCTTAATTATCCCCAAGACTTTTGGGCAAATATTCTGT
>NW_015506044.1:409852-471844 GCF_001515645.1 Sinocyclocheilus grahami | reverse complement strand
TCATAAAAGAACCCAGAACAACATCTAAAGAACTGCAGGCCTCACTTGCCTCAATTAAGGTCAGTGTTCATGATTCAACAATAAGAAAGAGACTGGGCAAAAACGGCATCCATGGGAGAGTTCCAAGGCAAAAGCCACTGCTGACCAAAAAGAAAACCAAGGCTTAATTATCCCCAAGACTTTTGGGCAAATATTCTGTTGACTGATGAGACAAAGAGACACCTTTGGAAGGTGTGTGTCCCGTTACATCTGGCATAAAACCAACACAGCATTTCATAAAAAGAACATCATACCAACAGTCAAACATGGTGGTGGTAGTGTGATGGTCTGGGGCTGCTTTGCAGTTTCAGGACATGGACGACTTGCCATAATTGACGGAACCATGAATTCTGCACTCTATCAGAAAATCCTGATGGAGAATGTCCGGCCGTCAGTTTGTGATCTCAAGCTCAAGCACACTTGGGTTATGCAGCAGGACAATGATCCCAAACACACCAACAAGTCTACCTCTGAATGAACAAAATTAAGGTTTTGGAGTGGCCAAGTCAGAGTCCAGACTTAAATCCGATTGAGATGCTGTGGCATGACCTTAAACAGTCCATTCATGCTCGAAAACCCTCCAATGCGGCTGAATTCAAACAATTAAGCAAAGAAGAGTGGGCCAAAATTCCTCCACAGCGACGTGAAATACTCATTGCCAGTTATTGCAAACACTTGATTGCAGTTGTTGCTGCAAAGGGTGGCACAACCAGTTATTAGATTTAGGGGGCAATTACTTTTTCATGTAGGGCCAGGCAGGTTTGGACAGCTTTTTTCCCTTAATAAATGAAATCATTATTTCAATACTGCATTTTGTATTTACTTGGGTTATCTTTGTGTAATATTACAATTTGTTTGATCTGAATCTTTCAAGTGTGACGACATATGCAAAAAAAAAAAAAAAAAAAAAACAGGAAGGGGGCAAAAACTTTTTCACACCAGCGTGTGTGGGTGTGTATATAATATAACGAGCTCTAACTCAAAATAATTCCCCTGCCATGTACGTTTTGTTTCTTGTTCTACTGGTTTCACTATGAGGCCTCTTTTGTTCAGAATCCGAATGGCCTCTTGGCAACACTGTTGTTCAGCTTTTTGAGGATCAAGGAGCTATAAATTGGGCAGCTTCAAATAACAATAGTTAAAGATATTGTGTATGTGTGTAGGTGGGTGTCTTCTTAGAGAGACTTTCTTTTTCTTTTTAAAGGGGTCCTATTATGCTCTTTTACAAAATCTTGATTTTGTTTTGGGGGGTGTACTAGAACAGGCTCTCATACTAGGTTGTTCGAAAAACATATTATTTTACATTACTACAACACCTCTCTCCCCAGTCTGGCATGATCGGCTCGAATAGTTCGTTAACACTCGTTGCCTTCTCTACTGCAGCTCAACCAGGTCTCGTCCCATTCGTTGATATTTGTGATCACAAAAGTCCAAGCGAGTCATTCGTTGTAGTTTTTGAAAAGTGATTTCTGTTAAATAAAATATCTATTTTTGAAGTGGACTTTGAGCTTTGTAACTTTTGCCTTTTTCCAAAAAAGCAAGACATTTGCAACTTAAGTCTGGAATATGCTACATGATTTTTGCCCCGATTTACAGTCTGTAGAAGTTGACGCTAGTTGCAGAAAGTCAGAGCCAGTCTGCAGATTTGTGTTGACTGATTTAGAAAATTGCATAGTGTTATGCTCACAGATTTTGATATTTTTTTTCGTCCAGTCTGAGGATATATTGAATGATATATTGAGCCGATGTGTGTACTTTAGAATAGTGAATGAATAGATTTACCATTGAATGTGTCCTTGTTGGTTTGCAACAGCATTGTGTTCAAAACATTATCAAGGTTGTTGACATTAAAATAGTTCTCATTGTTTCAATTTCTTCTTGTTCTCTTGACAGATGATCCTTTACAGGAAATTCCGTAGCCAGGAATCTCACAATGTACATTTAGCAGATATGTGCATGTAATGCACAATGTATCTTACAGTTTAAGTGTACAGCTCAAAACAAATCAACATCAGTTTTTTTTTTACTGTAAATTACATGAATTTACTGTACTAAATGAAATGAGTCTTGATCCCTATCATAGTGACGATTATTTAAAAACATCCTTTTTAGTTTGAGCAGATATAAATCATATATATCCTTACCTTTTTAGGTTTCAGAGAGGTACAATGTGTGCTGTTTGTACTTCACTGGAATCACAAGGAAAAGCTCTGCCTTCGTTTGACAATCTAGACTGACATGATTTTGCTGGAAGGCTGTGCCAGATCACATCTATGACTAGACTCCCCTACATCAAATGAAACCAAATGCAAGTATTAAACTGAAATGAACCCTCATTATTTATCGTTCAGCTCTACTGTAGGGGATTTGCTATTGTAATTAGTTTTGTGTAACAATGGCACAATAATAATAATAATAATAGTTTAATAAAGTTACTCGGACTGGTTTAAAACTAAAACTTCAAATAAGTTCATAGGAATGCAAATGTTTGTTTATTTATAGGTGTGTGTGTATCTGTGGGTGTGTTATGTGGGTGTGGGTGTGTGTGTGTCTTTGCTCCGTACAATATGTGAAGTGCTTTGCATGAAATAACATTGTTCTAGTATAGAAATGTAGAGTCACCATCTTACATGCGTTAACTGAATTCTCATAAAGTTAGACTACATTTTCAATATTTTTTGGGATACTTAACATGCCACATTTATGGTGTATCTGGAATAAAGTTTGTTATTCTTTCTTTATACTGTCACACACAAAAATAGCTATGAAGTAAAAAAAACAGCAGAGTCAGAGTGAATAAAATCAAAACTAAAAACAAAAAGCAGTCAACCTGAAACTGTTTATGAGCTAGTGTTTTATTTATAAACCAGTCTAAAAGCTAAAAACGGCATTCCTCCAAAGGGTGGATCACTTTATGTATGTCACGTGTTTTCATGAGGAGATTCAGAATCATACTGCTGGAAATGAGTAAGTGCAGATATACACTTAGAAGATGGGAGCAAGAAGAAGACTTTTGCATCTACTTCAAAGACTCACAATGGACATGAGGACAAAGTAGCTGAAGTGCTATTTCCTCCTGCAGGCTGGTGGTGCCATGGCTACCGCCTGGTGTGTATGTGGGTGAATATGCACGGATATTTGTCATGTTGCTTCTGCGAGGCTCTCCGAGAGTAATTGGATACAACTTTCCCCACTGTGCTGTCAAAAGGAGTTTGTTTTCAAATATAATGCCTCAGGCTGTCAGCTTGTCTGTGCCGTACTCATCTGTGAGAGTTTGCATGCAGATATACAGCACTGCAAGTTTGTGTTTACCTATAACACACGTATGCAGAACATGTTTCCGGAAGTCCCCACTGATTTGGCATGTTTCTATGTTTTTCCAAACTAGCTTGGCCTGATCTCCTCCCACCTCTCTCTTGTCCAAATTTGCCCACAGTTGGATTTAAATTGATATCCTTGTAGAGGTTCTTTGCCAGGCCTTAGATAGTCCCAAGACCTATAATGGGAAACATTTTAGATTAAAAGTCTGACATTTCTGAATACAGACCAGGATTTATGCCTTTTTATGACCCAGGAATAAACATTGTTAGCAAGTGCCCCTCATGCCTGTTTCTCAGTGATACATAAACATGGAATTATAAAAGCTGTATGATTCTGTATCCTATGCCCTCTCTGACTGTAAACCTGACATTCATTTTCACTGCTTTACAGAAATCTTAACAGACTGCATTATGCATCAATACTTAAAAAAAAAAAAAAAGATAATTAAATACATTCCCTAACCACAAGTTCTCATTACGGTAATGTTTTCAGGCATTTGATTCAATCAATGAATGTATTGCTAATTACTGTTATGTTCTAATTTACATTATTTTCAGTGGTTGTTCACTCTAAAAAAAAATTCTAGGTTAAAAACAACCCAGCACTGGGTGAAATATGGACAAACCCAGTGATTGGATTAAATGTTTAACCCAGCCTTCTGGTTAGTTTTATTTAATTCAACTATTGCTTAAACATTACTATATTTCTTGACCCAAAATAGGTTGAAAATTAATATTAATATGTTAAAAAAAATGAATATTTATTGAGTTGAATAAATAATAATTAAATAATAGATTTTTTTTTTAATTGCTTCTTAATTAATGTTCACCTTTTGGTTTATTCTTGATACTTCTAGTAATTATGTGTTAAATAAAGCTAGAAGGCTGCATGGGTTTAAAATGTAACCCAACCACTGACTTTGTCCTTTTTTCACCCAGTGTTGGGTTGTTTTGAACCCAACATTTTTCTTTTCTTTTAGAGTGAATTGTCTTTAGAGTTTCATTATTCTAATACAGAAAGTTGTTAAAAAGATTATTACATGCATTACCATTCAAAAGTATGGGGATGTTTGTTTTTGAGCTCCTATGCTCACTAAAGCTACATTTATTTGATTTAAATAAATACATACATACATACATGCATACATAATGTGAAAAACAATAATGTTTTAAAATATTAGTATATTTTAAATAACAGTTTTTGTAGATAGCAACATGGTCCTTCAGAGATTATCTAACAGGCTTTTTTTTGTGAAATATACATTGAGGTTACATTTTTTTTCTTTGAATAGAAATGTCAAAAGAGCCAAATTTATTTGAAACAAATATTTTGTAACAATGTAGAAGTCTTTACTGTAACTTGTAATTAATGTAATATTCCCTTGCTGAATAAAAGTGTTAATTCATTAAAGAACAAAAAATATTACTGACTCCAGACATTTAAATGATAGCGTACATTTCTATAATAATTTATTTAATACAAACTATTAATTAAATATAAGCTCATTTAATGAATTTCATATTTTATGTATTGATTTTATTTATTTGCATTTCATTAATATGTACTTCATTGCCATGAAAATAATGCAACACCAGAGAGAGAGGGAGAGAGAGAGATAATTTAATTGTCTTTATTTTATTTGTTTTTTTTTTTTCTTCTTTGTTCTGATTCTTTGGTAAAATATAATCTGAAAATATACTTGACCAATTTTGTGATGTTTTATACAGCATGTCACTATGTAGCCTATCATCACTGGAGATCATAGTACTCGCTGCAGTAGAACAAAGACCGTCTTTGATAATTTCACAAAGGACAGTTTTGATGGTTGAAGCTGAAACACCATCTTTTCATTCTGTGGTTTTCAATAAAATTGTGAACGTTAAAATGTGAACATCTTTTTAACAGTGCTTGCAAGGCGTACCTGTGGTGATATTCTGGTTACGGTTTGTTTTAAAAATCTTCTGGAATTAATTCCAGTTTGTTACATTTGTTATTTGGTACGAGTTTGATAATCTCACACTGACATAGATTTTTTTTTGGTTTAGATGCAGCATTTAATTTAGGATTGAAATCTAAACTTTGCAGAAACTTTAGCTCTGTTTTACTGCTATTTGTATGGATGACCATTTTTGCCAGATAATAAAAAAAATCATGCTTTGTTAAATCATAATGATACTGTAAAAAGTAAAAAATAATGAGATACTTGTCAGTCGTAGTTATGAGAAGAACATTTTGGAAATGACATACCAAGTCATAATTGCAAGATACAAATTGAGATAAAAGGTCTTAATCTCATAACTTAAATCTCACTTAAATTTCATAATTTCACATTTTTTATCTCATAATTATGACCTATGTACTATGTCCTTATTTTGACTTTTTATTTCATGTAGATTGTCATAATTATGAGGAAAAAAGGAATGAAATACCAGCTCATCATTATCTGAAGTCTAAATTGAGTCATTACAACAATTGCAATTTGACATAAAAAATATGAATGTTAAAAAAATTATGAGATATAAACTCATAATTACAAAAAATATGATATACACACACACACACACACACACACAAATCAACTTTGCATTTGCATAAAAATATATACATATAAAACAGAATAACAAATAATTCAAAATAATATACAGCAAAACTACACATTCGTACACATACAAAGTAAATAATCTCTTTTGCTACGTGTATACAAAAGTTCATAAAGGTATTTTTTAAAAGAAAAAAACACAGGCCTTAATCTGAGGTGGTTGTTATTGCTGTGTGATTTGGTGTGTAATCCCTATAATCTATATCTCTCTTCTATCCTTCTTTTTGGTCTGGTCTCAACCAGCAGACGGCAATCTATGGCCAGACTTCTAATTGCTGTGGCAATCAGAGCGACACGGTCGGCCAAGTCAGCTGATTAGAGAACTTCAGTATGTCTGCAGCCTTCTTGGTTCAGCTGTCAAAGTAAGGACACAGATAGAGAGTGACAAACAGGGTGTGTCTGTGTGTTTGTGAAAGTATGAATTCATAGGTTTTCTCTCTTCATGTCAGCACCCTGATTCTTGAGACATGAAGCATAACAGGCTGGAAATGAAAAAAAAAAAAGTTTACAGAGGAATTATTTTAAATCAATGGTAGGCATTAATTTATGAGTTGACACAACCTCCTGCGAAATTTATGTTTTTCATTGTCTGTCTATCAATGGAGCATATCATAAAAAAGAAAAAAAGTTTAATGTCAAACATTTATTATAAATATTGTTAAATCTAGCGTTCTTTCCAGCTCCATTTATTGAAATGTCACCACTATCAGACCAAAAAATCTGGTGGGTTGACACTTGTGGCGTTGATAAAATAATCATGTTTTGCATTACGCATGTATTAAATGCCATATTCATGAAGGCCATGTACCATAGTTCTTAACTGTGGCATTTGTACATTGTCTGTGGTTCAGGAGTGGCTTAACAAGAGGAATATGACAACTGTAGCCAAATTCCTTGACACGTCTGTGTGTGGTGGCTCTTGATGCCTTGACCCCAGCCTCAGTCCATTCCTTGTGAAGTTCACTCAAATTCTTGAATTGATTTTGCTTGACAATCCTCATAAGGCTGCGGTTCTCTCGGTTGGTTGTGCATCTTTTTCTTCCACACTTTTTCCTTCCACTCAACTTTCTGTTAACATGCTTGGAAACAGCACTCTGTGAACAATCAGCTTCTTTGGCAATGAATGTTTGTGGCTTACCCTCCTTGTGAAGGGTGTCAATGATTGTCTTCTGGACAACTGTCAGATCAGCAGTCTTCCCTGTGATTGTGTAGCCTAGTGAACCAAACTGAGAGACCATTTTGAAGGCTCAGGAAACCTTTGCAGGTGTTTTGAGTTGATTAGCTGATTGGCATGTCACCATATTCTAATTTGTTGAGATAGTGAATTGGTGGGTTTTTCTTAAATTTGAGCCAAAATCATCACAATTAAAAGAACCAAAGACTTAAACTACTTCAGTCTGTGTGCATTGAATTCATTTAATACACGAGTTTCCAACTAACTTTTCCACGACATTCTAATTTATTGAGATGCACCTGTATATATAAAAGTGAAAATGTTATTATTTTTAAAGAATACTAATGGGGCTCACTGTCTTAAGAATCAGTGAACAGTGTAGCTTGAGGAATTTATTTCAAAGAAATGCCTGTCCTCTGCACCTGATTACTCCCCACCTGCTAACATACTGTCTGATGCAACCTGTAGAAAATCCCTCACATGGACTATGACTATTAATGAACTATGGCCCCAGAGAGTTCTGGTTGCTTCTGACCTGTTTTATACATGCCCTTGAATGCATATATTACTGCTATCATGCCAGATAATAGACTACGAAGCCAGACAATTCTCCTCATTAAGGAGTTGGTGTCATTGATTCCTGGATGAGACCCATTTGGACACACAACACGTGTGTAGGTTTGTGGACATGCATAGAAACACACTCACAAAAACTCAGCCTATTAAATGGAATCTCCAGATCAATGGGAAGTGCAAATTTAAGAGTCTGAACCACCAAGTCGTACTGGGATTTTGCGAGTTGGTATTAAGTCAAGTGCAACATGAGGGCCTAGTAAAGAAAATTAGTCTTATGTTCAAAAAATCTTGGGCCTCTTGAGGAGATCAAAATATCTGAAGGACACGAAAATAATTGGTGGTCGTTTGCTATTGATTTTTTTTTTATGGCAAATGCCAATATCTTAGAGAGTACACTCTTAAAAATAAAGGTGCTTCACGATGCCATAGAAGAACCTTTTTTGTCTAAACGGTTCCATAAAGAGCCTTTAACATCTGAAGAACCTTTCTGTTTCACAAAAGGTTCTTTGTGGTGAAAGAAGGTTCTTCAGATTAGGTAAGAGAGAGATGGTTCTTTAAATAACCTTTGACTGAATGGTTCTTTGTGGAACCAAAAATGGTTCTTCTATGGCATCGCTGTGAAGAACCTTTCAAGCACCTTTATTGTTATGAGTCACTGATATAAAGCCTATATATATATATCTCACACTATTTCATTAAGATTTAATTATTTTTAACTTACTAACTTAGAATTAAATAATTTGAAAATAAGTTGAACTTCATGGAAAAATAAACACTTATAAATTTAAATAAAGACCAGGTAACATTAATTTTACATACAGTACACAGTGAAAATGACATGAATGTTACATAGCAGCCAACTGGATAAAGCACAGCAAATTTAAAATCAAGAATTTAAAGTTTGTCTCTTGTGTGTATCCAGTAACAGCTGAACAATCCTGTCTGCATTTAATTCACAAGGAAGGTCATGCAAATTTTTATGCAGGAGATAAATACACACTTCAGAGGATTTCTATGTTTGCAGGGTTCATGGAATTTAATATTTATTATATGTTCAAATAATTGTTTAAATGATAAATGTGTATTTGTTTAATGCGGTCGGTATTTGAGAAGGTATTTTACACTGTGCCTCTCTAATAATAAAAAGTCAAACATTTTTATTAACAGCACTTATACCAACCAAACAGAGAAATGACCTGCTAATGCTATCATACATTTTTTTTTTTTTTTATATCGGCCGATATATTGTCCTTATATTGCCTTTCTAATAATAAAAAGTCAAACTTCTTTATTAACAGCACTTACCAACCAAATAGAAAATAGACCTTCAAATGCTATTAATTAAAAAAAATTGAAAATATCGGCTGATATATTGCTATAGTACTCCATACTAGAAATCCACACAGTACTTTATTCACTGTTCTACATATAATGCAGCGCTGCCTTATTTCACCACATCCATTCTCAGCCGCTGCATGAGAGCTTTTTAAGTGTGTCTGGTTACTTTTTGTATCTGAGAGGTGTTTTTGACCTGTGCAGAGTTCCCCTCAGGCTTTATTAGCATTAGTGGATGATTCATGAAACATCAGAAAGGTGATTACAAAGTCCAGGGGAGGACAGGAAAGTCTTTTGTCTCTGCGCTCGACTTTATGCCAGTGTGCAATCAATGACGGGCTGGCTACAATTGAGTTACAATCATTCTGTGTTTTCCAGCACGGCTTTAATGCGGCACACTCTTAAGCACTCTTTGATGGGACATGGGAGGGAATTGAATTAGCCTTGCTGTGCCTTCTGTTTATCACACTCTCTTTTAACCGGTCTTTTTATTTCACCTTGTGCATTCGCAGCCGCAGTCTCGGGATGAGTAAAAGGGGGGAGGGTATAAAGTGCAGTCACAGTCGTGGACTAATATAAAGATGCTGTGGACTAGTTTATCATCAATTATTAGGTGCAAGTCATCATAATTTTATCAGGGTCTCCAGGTGCCACATGGAACCGAGGTGTCTTTCATGCTATCATATGGGTAATGCTGCTGACCAAATCACGTTGTGTTGGTTCTTTGGAAATACATCATGCCTTGATACATCTGTAAGGTCAGGTTTAAACTTATGGGGGTCCGGTGTATTGAATGAACGTTGAAAGAAGGAATGAGTGTGATAATCCAGACAGTCATGGCTCACTAAGTAAGATTTATGTGCAGGACGATCTCATATTTGGCTCACCGTCTGAATGCATAAATAATTTTGCACATTGAAAGTCACCTTGTCGACATGGTATTACCTCGGAGACACCATATTTACATCTCTCCAGAAGTGGTATGGTAAAATGAGTTTAAAAATTTAACTTTTTGCACAATTTACAAAAAAGGTATATATTTAAGGATCAAAACACAGAACTCTTCTGAAAATAACAATAGAAACCATCACAGAATTTGTATATTGGTAATAATGGGACTTGCGTGGGGTTAATGGAAACAATGGACCCTGTGGGTTTCTACTGGTAATTGGTCGCCTTCTATTGATGGCTTGTTAAAACCACTAAATCCTAATGGAATGATTCCAAAAAACACTACAGAAAGCCATTTTTAAATGGTTTTAATGGTTAAAAGCTGATTTGTAATGTTTATAATGTTTGTAGTGGAAACCATTCGAATTTCTGTGATGGCTTCTATTGTTTGTTTGTTTTCAGCAGGAAAGTCAAGCTTTTTATTTATTTATTTATTTAATTATTTACAAAGTGCTACATTTATTTCCATGTGTGCCACGTTGTGAATGTTTGGATATTGCAGTCACAAGATACAGGCCAACAACTTTCAAATCCAAAACTTTTCATCAAGATTATCTCTAGAAGATAAGTACAATCAAATTAAACCAAAATTAGACGATATAGCCATTATGGTTGTGCCGTAGTAGACGATAGTATTGTGTATGGACAATAGTTATATATCGCCTGTGGCTGATGCCTTTGACAATATCAAGATGATGATGATGATGATGATGATGATTATTATTATTATCAGACTAGTATTATCATCTAATTAATATTAGAGCTTCTTTGTTCCAACATATTTCTTTTTAATCATTTTTACAGTGTTGTGCATTATAACCAATCACACACGATGGCCAATCAGAGGCATTCAGATGAGTCATCGCTGAAACACCATTGGCTCTCTCGCGAATTCTCTCATCATAAACAACAAAGTGCAGATGTACGTTCAATGTAAGTATAAGAGATTTATTCATCATACAGTGTAGATAGCTTAAATTAGCGGGATAATATCGTGTATCGTGATCCCACAGGCGGATGATATATGACTATGGCGCATGTCGTCCAACACTACAACCATATTCATTTTAAGACTTTTTACTAATGGATCACTAGTGTATTATGAATGTAATGGACACAGTGGGCTGGTTTGCAGTGGCTGGTCAGGGTTTGGGAAAGGCAGCGTGGTCCTGTGGAAGTAATGAAGATCAATTGGAGTTAGGATGGAAGGGGGCTGTGATCCAGGAACTGTCTCGCAGTCGCAGGCCAAGGCGTTATCGATCCCACCTGCACTGGCAGTATCAGATAAAAGGGCTTCTGGCTTCAGCCACCAGGATTATATGAAAATGCAGAGGAAAGGTGCTAAGCGCTGGATCAAAGCATCTCTTCTCCCTTTTCTATAAGAACCCCATGAAAAAGCCAAAGGGAACAAATAACAGCCTGTGAAAGACTGTGATCTCTCAAAATGTTTTGATATGAAGTGTCTATGTTTTCGTATTTATGGTAGCAAGATGTATTTAGCAAGCTCACACTCTTTAATTGAGATTAATTCATTCACAGGTTCTCTCTTGATGCCAAATGTTGAAATTTGATTAATTTATTTTTCTTATTATTACCAGTTAACACTAAGGACAAGCTGATTGTTGATCTCCCTCCTGAGGTTTCGAGCCACGGACGAGTGGAGCTTGTCTTTAAAGCCCGAAAAGACTGCTTACCATGTGGATTGATTAGCTGAGACAGAAGCCCATGGTCTGGATCCTGAGGCACCTTCTTCATGGCTGGAGGGACTGACGGGGTGAGAATGGCACAGTCCTTACGGCTGCTTTCGAGTTGAATGTTTACGAGTTGTTTGGAAGTGATTATTCTTGTAGCATTGGCTAGGAGGCAAGAAATATCAAATATTCTGTGTGTCAGAAACCTCTTTAAGCAATTTGACGGCACGGTTTATGTAATCTTTTTTTATATGATCCTGATTTTTCATCCTACCAAGTCATCAAAAGCAAGGAGGTCAGAGAATGTATACTTCAAGGTCATCTTTTTCCATTAATTAGCAAGTTCTCCTGTATTTCACTCAAGTCACATATAGATGTTTTAATGAGTACTTTCACTTTATCTGTTCTTTGCTGCGCTGTTAAAAAATGGTTTGATGTGAGGGCCAGTGTCACAGAAATTCAGCTTTCAGTAGCTGCAGACCCGCCAAAAAAGCCATACAGATCAACATTTTTACACATTCAACTGATATTTTCATTCAGTTGCTTTGCTTTCATAGATGAGTTCATGTTTTTTTGCATGCGTTTCCCTAAAGCTACTCACATATATTGGGGGACCTCAAACTTTTTGTTACAGTATTAATAAATAGGCATCTTGCAGTCAGCGAAATGCTCTGTACCTTCTGGATTTTGTCAATTATTTTGTGGAAAGCATGTGACTCAAATATGGAGGTGGGTAGCACCACATACCAAACTATACTGTAAGTATGCTTAGTTCTCCTGGGTTAATGCCTTGGAGGATTATAAGCATCTCTGGTGCTGTTTGTTTGTCTGGTTTACAGACCTGGCTCTGATCATTAGCATGTGGATCCTTAGGCATCTGTGGTGCTGTGTTTGCCTTCTATAGGTGCTTCTAGAGATTTGCTACCGTGTGGTTGATGCTAGGTGTTTCTCCTGTGCATTTTACTGATTTTCCTGTTATGTTCCCTGAGAAGTTCACAATAATGATATACTCATTTGTAATGATGTACTCAAAATATGCAGTGTGGAGGCCTAATAGAGGGAGCTGGTACTGTCTTGTTGCTGTTGCTTGTTTTGAGGAAAATCAGATGATGTCTGGATAAAGAAGGACATTTTGTAAGTAATGTATGTAGGCTATGTACATTCAATTTTACATTAAAATGTTAAATTTTTCATGTAGTGTTTTACATAGTAAAGAGGAGTCAAGTGAAACCATAATCAAACCAGTCTCTTCTTTGAGATGAAGAACTTATATAAATTAACATCCTTTTCAGTCTTCCTGTTCTCATTCGTAGAGCAAAAATTTTATTAGTTTCTTCATTGCCTTTTTACTCCCCAGCTGTTATAAAAACTCTGCTGTAATTTCCAGTGATTATTTCAATATAAAGGCAGCTTAAAAGGATTGATGTTTCTGTTAAACCAGTGGGATACACTGAAATTACACAACCAAAAAGTCAATAACACTCAATGTATTTTCACATTTTGTTATTCTTCATTTCAATTACAGTTTGTAAGAAACCATCTAAGGGTGTTATGTATTTTTTATGTATTTTCTTTTTTTTTTTTGACTATAGAATACTTTATCCTATTTTGGCTTAAAGGGATAGTTCACCCAAAAATGAAAATTCTGTCATTAATTACTCACCCTCATGTTGTTCCAAACCCGTAAGACCTCCGTTCATCTTCGGAACACAAATTGAGATATTTTTGATGGAATCTGAGAGCTTTCTGACTCTCCCATAGACAGCAAGTGTCCCTACAAGATCAAGGTCCAAAAACATAGCAAGGACATCGGTAAATAATCCATGTGACATCAGTGGTTCAACCGTAATTTTACAACAATTCGTCTCCTCCGCATCACCCTGGCACCATTTTGGATAGTATCCACTGAACTTAAACTGTGTATGCTGTTCTGTGTCAGCTGCGTCACGCTGATACCTTTTCTATGTTGTTTGCGCTTTGATTCGAACGAAAACAACGTATCCGCCATACTCTCCAAAATGGCGCCAGGGTACAGAAAGTACAAAAGTAGAGAGAATACAAGAATACAAAAGTATTCTCGTAGCTTCATAAAATTACGGTTGAACCCCTGATGTCCAATGGATTATTTTACCGATCTCCTTGCTACGTTTCTGGACCTTGATCTTATAAGGACACTTGCTGTCTATGGGATGCATCAAAAACATCTTAATTTGTGTTCTGAAGATAAACAGAGGTCTTACGAGTTTAGAATGGCATAAGGGTGAGTAATTAATTACCAAATTTTCATTTTTGGGTGAACTAATCCTTAAAAGACGATTTTTACAAAGCTCATCGTTCTGAAAAGCGAGGTGTGCTCTGATTGGCCAGCTATCTAGTGCGTTGTGATTGGCCGAATTCCTCAAGCATGCGACGGAAATGTTATGCCCCTAACCATACTGTAATGCCGCGTCCTGGCGCGATGAGACAAAACCAATGAAACCCATTATAAATGAGGCATTTGTTGCATCCAGTGGGGACATAATTACTGATTATAATGAATAATACTGTCTTTTTACGTGTTGCATCATGCCGCGTAAACATAAAACCATATCTGCATTTGTGATCGGAGAAACGACAAACAACAAGCGCTACTCTACACTGCTCTAAACTCGCGTTTGAATTGTCAGTGGCAAATCCTTTAAATATGAAAACGTACTTACAGGCTGTGAGTCAGCATCATAGACTGTATAGGGTCAGCATGTGCGCCGAAGGGGAAACAGGGGAACTGAATTCACGGGAACACCTGCATTGTAGGCTACTCTCCAAGGAAACAGTCCTCGTCCTCCATAAAATGCGTTGCACACATCTGAATATTTGGTTTGAACTGTTCTGGAACAGTGTTGTAAATACAACTTAACCACTGATTTCTAGTTGTGTCCTCTTTTGGAAGACCAAACCAAGTAGTTTCGCTTTCACAACGAAACACACTGCGTCTCCATGTCATGGTGGCGGCGGCAACAATACTATACTACAGCGAGAATCAAAGTTACGCCTTCTTTCTTTGCGTATACATTTGGGCGGTGTTATGCAAGTCTTCCCACACAGTGACGTAGACATGTGGGGGCGTGTTTAATCGAGGAGTTTTAGGAGGGTGTGGATGAGTCTTAACTTTTATAAAGAATATCTCTTTAGGGATCTTATCTATTCACAAACAGCTTGTAACACTCCATAGAGAAAGGAAAACTTGAAATCACATCATATGACCCCTTCAATATTGTTTGATAGGGGTATGCCATATCATACCATCCACGATAATACTGGTATAATTTTTACATGATAAAAAAGAACTCATGGTCCAAAGATCTGGTTGCTTTACTGGCTGGTGTGATACTGTTCTCATCTGACTTGTTTTTTGAAGAGAAAGGGTGCTGAATAACCGTAATTTTACAACAATTCGTCTCCTCCGCATCACCCTGGCACCATTTTGGATAGTATCCACTGAACTTAAACTGTGTATGCTGTTCTGTGTCAGCTGCGTCACGCTGATACCTTTTCTATGTTGTTTGCGCTTTGATTCGAACGAAAACAACGTATCCGCCATACTCTCCAAAATGGCGCCAGGGTACAGAAAGTACAAAAGTAGAGAGAATACAAGAATACAAAAGTATTCTCGTAGCTTCATAAAATTACGGTTGAACCCCTGATGTCCAATGGATTATTTTACCGATCTCCTTGCTACGTTTCTGGACCTTGATCTTATAAGGACACTTGCTGTCTATGGGATGCATCAAAAACATCTTAATTTGTGTTCTGAAGATAAACAGAGGTCTTACGAGTTTAGAATGGCATAAGGGTGAGTAATTAATTACCAAATTTTCATTTTTGGGTGAACTAATCCTTAAAAGACGATTTTTACAAAGCTCATCGTTCTGAAAAGCGAGGTGTGCTCTGATTGGCCAGCTATCTAGTGCGTTGTGATTGGCCGAATTCCTCAAGCATGCGACGGAAATGTTATGCCCCTAACCATACTGTAATGCCGCGTCCTGGCGCGATGAGACAAAACCAATGAAACCCATTATAAATGAGGCATTTGTTGCATCCAGTGGGGACATAATTACTGATTATAATGAATAATACTGTCTTTTTACGTGTTACATCATGCCGCGTAAACATAAAACCATATCTGCATTTGTGATCGGAGAAACGACAAACAACAAGCGCTACTCTACACTGCTCTAAACTCGCGTTTGAATTGTCAGTGGCAAATCCTTTAAATATGAAAACGTACTTACAGGCTGTGAGTCAGCATCATAGACTGTATAGGGTCAGCATGTGCGCCGAAGGGGAAACAGGGGAACTGAATTCACGGGAACACCTGCATTGTAGGCTACTCTCCAAGGAAACAGTCCTCGTCCTCCATAAAATGCGTTGCACACATCTGAATATTTGGTTTGAACTGTTCTGGAACAGTGTTGTAAATACAACTTAACCACTGATTTCTAGTTGTGTCCTCTTTTGGAAGACCAAACCAAGTAGTTTCGCTTTCACAACGAAACACACTGCGTCTCCATGTCATGGTGGCGGCGGCAACAATACTATACTACAGCGAGAATCAAAGTTACGCCTTCTTTCTTTGCGTATACATTTGGGCGGTGTTATGCAAGTCTTCCCACACAGTGACGTAGACATGTGGGGGCGTGTTTAATCGAGGAGTTTTAGGAGGGTGTGGATGAGTCTTAACTTTTATAAAGAATATCTCTTTAGGGATCTTATCTATTCACAAACAGCTTGTAACACTCCATAGAGAAAGGAAAACTTGAAATCACATCATATGACCCCTTCAATATTGTTTGATAGGGGTATGCCATATCATACCATCCACGATAATACTGGTATAATTTTTACATGATAAAAAAGAACTCATGGTCCAAAGATCTGGTTGCTTTACTGGCTGGTGTGATACTGTTCTCATCTGACTTGTTTTTTGAAGAGAAAGGGTGCTGAATGGCAATTGCACTTCAGGGGCAGAATTATCAGTGCTGGCAGCCTCTGTGCCTAGAAGTTAAGAGTTGTTTGGCACATACACCACTTTCTTTTCTAACTCTCTGTGAGAAGTAGAGAAGATGAAGAACTTGTGGGCATAGATGAGCAGAGGCATCTATAAGCCACAGCCCCCATCTCTGCTTAAACATCTTCCCCTCGGAGCGAGAGGGTTTGCAGCCTTGATATGCAGCTTGGATGAGAATAGACAAGGCATTTAACATTGCAGTGTATCTGCCACCTTAAGAACCAAATTTGCCATCCTGCTCAAATATATGTGACTCACGTGCTCCCAGGCACTGTCGAGAGTCATTACAGCCCCTAATCTGTTTAGCCTAAAGAGACATTAATGTCAAAAATGCCTGTAATCCAGGAAAGAAAAAGCGAAGAGAACAGGAACAGAAAGGAAGACCTACATAATAAAATAAAGTACTAAAATGTGATGGATGCACGGACATGATTATCCTTTGCCATGTCTGTTGCACCAAATTACTGTGACACAGCTTGATATCTGCTGCTCTTCTGTGCTGCCCGACAATCAGGATGGTACATGCGGGACCACGGCGCGTCATGCATTTTTATACTCATCTTCAGCCTCGCTCTAACTAGGGGTGTCACGGATGTTGGGCATAGTAACCTTTCTTTATATTGTTTCTAAGGCTTGAAAATGGGTTTTATTCTGGGTTGAAGATGAGATAAGCAAGGAGTCTCACTAGCGAGAGTCAGAGGTGGGTTATTATAATGGAAGAGATTCGCATTTCTTGCCTCTATCCTTTTTGTCTCCTCCATCTGAGGCTCTCCATTTCTCTCCCTCCAAATCTCGTTACCTACACCATATCTGTTCCCTTTGCAGTTTTCATGTTTCACAAAATCCCATTCTCTCATCGCCTCTCTCTCCATTCCCTTGTCTATCTTCAGCTATCTTCTCAGCCAAATGTCCCCGATTACTCCTCTCCCAATGTTTCTGATGTCCAGGCCCTCTAACGCCTCTCCTCGGCCGCGGTCTATTGGGAGCACGAGGCGTCAAAGCCCTTCGGGGATGGCTTTTTCAAAGTGGCATCTCATGAAACCACACAAACATCCACGCAGAGGTCCTGGAATAGCAATCTCTCTTTTCAAACGAGGATACGGCTTCATTTCACACTTCCCAAACCGTTTTCCTCCTCTCCTCATGTGAGTATGTTTGAATATGCGCCCGGATCACTTCTCACCATCATCATCATCATCATCGAGCTTGATTACTCAGCCGTTCCCTGGGATGATGAGTCTCTGACATACCGCTGTGGGGCGGCAATCGTCGAATGTGCATCATCGTGCTGAGTCGATTCCTCATGACTTGTCGTGTCTGTCTCCACTCACCTGCGTTTCCTTCCTCCGGGGTCAGCCCTAGGGACATGGGCTCGCTCACATAAATCCAGCTGTGGATAAATATAGTCCCAGCTGCTTAAGCAGGGATGACACTTTACATCCAAGTGCCCCCTACTGCCACACTGGCCTCTCATGAATCCACCAGTCCTGAGATATTTGGATCCACTTGATAAGAAGCAGAGAGCATGTAATTGCACTGCAGCAGGGTCTTATTGGGATCTCAGCCCTCCCCTGCCTCAATTCATCTTAATTGCTGGCCCTCACAAATCTATATCCATCCCCTCTCATTTCCACTCTTGAGACATTTGATAGTTCGCCTGTGATGTCTGCTGTCTTGTAGCTGTTTGCATGCAGCAAATACTGGCAAAATCTGCAGAAAACACAGGTGTCAAGGTGTAGGTTGCCAAAAATTAATATACAGTATTATAGAACGATTTCTGAAGGATTATGCGAAATGTGACCAAATTCACCTCTGCATCACAGGAATAAAGTACATTTTAAAATATATTAAATAGAAAACAGTCTTGGTGATCGTAAGAGTTTTTCAAATTGTTCTGATCCCAAAAAATTCAATAACCCAGGTGTCAAGGTGTAGTTTGCCAAAAATGAAAATAAAGTAATTGTTCGTTGTCAGTGTCTTTCTCAACCTGTATGAGTTTTATTTTCAGATCTGTGGAGCATAAAAGAAGACATTTTGAAGAAAATGTTTTATTCATACAATGAATGTAGACTGGGAAAAAGTGTAGAAACTATTTTCTATCAGAAATTGCTAGTAAATTTCACAAACAATTACAAGGAAATGGCAAGTAACACATTGAATTAAATGTGAAAATTTAAGCAGAAAAACTGAAATAGTATTTTCTTGCCCCCCCCCCAAAAAAAATAATAGTGTAAACGGTGTCCAAAAATTGAAAAAAGCCCTCTTGACTTTAATTGTATGATCTAAATAAATGTTTCCAACGGAGGAAAGAATCTCAGACAGGTTTGAAACAACACTACACTCTTAAAAATAAAGGTGCTTCAAAAGGTTCTTCAAGCGATGCCATAGAAGAACCATTCAGTCAAAGGTTCTTTAAAGAACCATCTCTTTCTTACCTTTTTGTAATCTGAAGAACCTTCTTTGGTCACAAAGAAACTTTTGTGAAACAGAAAGGTTCTTCAGATGTTAAAGGTTCTTTATGGAACCATTCAGACAAAAAGGTTCTTCTATGGCATCGTGAAGCACCTTTATTTTTAAGAGTGTAGGGTGAATAAATTGTTAATTTTGAATTGTTGAATTATTAATTGAAATGCTACAGGAAATGCCACTGCAATTGTCTTGGGTGATATCCTATATTATAGGGCAGTGAAAAAGTGATGTCATTTAAGGTTACGTTCAAAAACATATGACCACAAATGACTTTGGCGCTGACGGCAATCGAAAAATGCTCAGAAACGCTCATGCTTCATAAATATTCTTTGGCTAAATTAAATGAGCGTAAGGTCATAACTAAAGCGAAGAATGATATCGAACCGGCCAGCCCTGAGCACAGACAACGCACATCATCCCTCAAGCCATGTACAAGGAACATTTTTACAAGTTCATCGGGGCAAAAGTGCCATTGTTTTAATTACCTTTCTGCGAAACAAATTAATCATGTATCCTTTTTAAAGGAGAGCACTCTTAATTATGCAGCTCAGAAATGGTTTTCATTATGAACTAAATTATTTCCCATTTTGAGAGACATTTTGTGAGACGTGACATAGTGTTTCGAGAAATAAGACATAGTGGTGGAGTTGCAAGAGCTGTTATGCGCTTTTAAAACCTGGAAGAGGAAAAGCCTGAATTTTTGTGCGACAGTGCTGATTTAATATTAGATGCATAGTGTTTTTTTTAATGCTGTCAGTCTATTACAATAGTAATTATGATTCATTTGTTGCAGTTAATGTGCAAAATAATATGTGCAAAATGTACAAAATAATGTGGAAATACATTCAGGGAAACACTTCTCTTTTTTATGTTAATGCACCGCCCTTCAAAAGTTTGGTGTCAGTAATTTTTATGTATTTACTGTATTATTATTATTATTATTATTATTATTATTAAAATCATTGTTCAGAGTAGTGTCTATTTTTCACACACACACACACACACACGTACGTTGTATACATATATTAAACATACATGTTCTCAAATAAATGTGAACATATATAGTACATCTGTTCAGATATATTTTTACACACTGTGCCGTATTTTATCACATGCACATCTATACATTGTGTTACAGGCCTCTCTCATCTTTTTAAGTGGGAGAACTTGCACAATTGGTGGCTGACTAAATACTTCTTTTCCCCACTGTACATAATTACATTGTTATATGGGTAAATATACTGTTACAAATCCATGTGTATTAATCAATATATTGTAATATGCTGTATATTAACACAATATATTATTCTGTGCATTTTCAATATACATTAAATAATTCCAAATATTGATCATTCGTTTATTGTAATATATATTGAAATATAATGTATTTGCATAACGGTTGTTAATAGAGCTTGTGGCTTGTGAAAATAAGTCCTTCTAAATACATGTTTTTGTTATCTGCATTTTCTTTCCTCTGATCCTTAAGAACACAAGTGGACACATCTAGTCTGCTTTTTCATGTGTCCAGTATTGATTCAATACATCAAATTTAGCAACAATTAGTTAAAATACAGACGCTGTTTGAGTTTTCCTTTGAGGTTTCAACAGTGAATACACTCTTACCCATTTTTCATTTTTCTTAAGAACGTTTCTGAGAATTGGTGATGGTCAGGGAAGACAGTGACTCAGAGTTCATTATCTGAGTCGGTCGTGTGGCTTGTGTCGTGCTGAATGCGAATAAGCACGCATGTGTTTTTCATGAGTGTATATGTGTCTATCTCTCTAAAAGTCTCGCTGACTAAACCCAGGCTCGGTGAAAAGCACAGCCTTTTTTGATACCCACGTCTTCCACCCCTTCTCCATCTGTCTCTGTTGCCATGATACGATACTGATGTGAGCCTCTGCTCCCTCTCCAGAAGTGTTCAACCCCTCACCTCTCCCACTGTCATTCACTTTCCCTCTCACCATCATTCCGAAATCAAGGCCATTCAATAATAAGATGATTAAAGTCTATTCAATTTATTTAATCATGGCCATCTTTTCCTTGCCATAATTTATGGTTGGTCAATGCACTCATGCTTGTGAAATGTTAATTTTGGGTGGCTTTAATCACATTTATTACATTTAAAAACAGCAATAACACAAGCATAGAAAATAAGCATTTGTAAGGACTTTAAAATAGAAAAAACAGCTCTGAGAAGCAGATATAAAGTATACTGAGAGAACATTCAGATGTGCAATAAAATGACAATATCAAGTCAATTAAAAATGAAATGATTGGCAGTACTTTTGGTTGTACGATCGCTTTGCTATCTTGGTTTTTGAAGCATAAAATTCAGCTCGGCTCCACCGATTTCCAATAAGCTTGATTCTCTTATGAATAGTCTGAAGATAATAAAAGATGTATGAATTTCATAAACCATTAAAAGTTATGCATGCAACTTAAGAATTTGGAAATCAGTTCTGACAGACACGGCTGAATGGTCAGAAGGAGCAGTTTCATCAAATTAGAAGTAATATGCTTGTTTTTTGGGTCTCTGTTTATGATCTAGCGCAGACTGAGAGTAAAAATCAATAAAAAGTGCATTTCAGTAATGATATTTAGTATAGTGTTCGCTAATGTTGCCTGGAGAGCTTTTGGACTTGGCACTGCTGGCTTCTTATTTATACTTGTATTTAGACAGTTCTGATTGATGTACTCAAAGACATATTGATGACATTATGCATGTGTTCAATGTCAATTCTCTTTTGATCAATCCTCTTTATGCATATTTTCCCCCCTTACAGGCTATATTGCACCTAAACAAAAGTACTTTCCCACAAATGAAAGCATTTTCAGTAATGCCTGTTGTGTGAAGTTTTTTATTGTTGCTTTTTGTTTTCGTTCCATCAAAGTTTTAGATCTTCCTAAGCGTTCAGTGGAATGTACTGTGAAAACTGTGTTAGTGGCATTTTGCATATCTTGCCCTCCTTCAGTCCTTCACGAACACCTAAACCAAGTCAATTCAGTCCTATTTGTCCTGTCTGATGCAATGGCCAAAAAGACATGCAGTCAGCTCAGGCGGAGAGTGCTTTCTGGGTCCGAGACTGTAGCTTTTGCTATCACATGTCAACGTTAGTGACTAAAGGATTTTGACATCCCGTGTTGGGGAGAATGCTTGCTCAAATACTAAAGCAGGTGGGGAGCTCTCAAACGTCACATTGAATAACCCTGTCCCGAGACAATTTTTTAAAAAACCTCACTGTGCAGTACTATGAAGGATGACCTATTTTGGACTTTTTTGGGCCGGTTAAAAATATTGATGAAAGCTTTGCAAGATGCACCTCAGTTTATTTTTATGCAGACTCTTCATTTTTTTCCTGTCGTCTTTCTTTATGTCCGTTCTAGAGAGTGCAGAGCAGTACTTACTGGTCATCAAATTATGCAAACTGCCTTGACTGTTGAAAGTGCAGAATGCAGATAGTGTTAAGCACAGAATTATCTACACTCTTAAAGCTTGAGGAAATAGATAAAGGGTGCTCATGGAGGAAATCAGTTTGTTGTGGCTGTGCTGTGCTTTTAACTGAAAATAGATAATGAGAAAAGATATCAATTCAGCATTTGTTATGATTCATAATAGAACTTTGCAACTCAACTGGAAACTTGAGTTTTTAGGCACTTTTATAGTAGAGCATTTGGTGCTGACAGAGTCTGTTTGATGTCAGCCTTAAGTGCCCCCCATAGCCCCATTACTACTGCTTCAAAAAGTCATTATCCATCTCCAAGCCAGAAATATGCTCCTTTTGACTTGTATTATACTGGGCATGTTATAAAAATATGAATTTTGAAAAAAAGAATATGAATGAATATTATTAGCATTTCATTAAATTATTACAGTTTTTCTCTTTCTTATTATAACAGTTGATAGTTGTAAAACATGACTCATTAAGAACCTGAAGCAGTTTGAGAAATGTCGAATTGGCTATTGTATAACTGCAGTTGGTTTGATTGACTGAGATATTTGACTGGTCGGAAATAGGAAAGTGCGTTGTATTTTTGAGAAGAGTGTGTGAGTTAAGCAGAACTCTGCCTCTGTCTTGAGTCTTTATATCTATCTGTATGTATGCACAGTATGTTCCACTATAATTGTCATTCACACAACTTGACAAAACTTACACTTACTTATTTTCGTAACTTTAAAAGTACACCACCATTCAAAAGTTTGGATGAGTAAGATTTTTTTTTTGTATCAACTTTTTATTGTTTAAGTGGATCAGACAAGAACAAGAACCTAAGACAAGAACACATTTGGTTTTAGGTTTTAGGGCAACTTTGATGAAAGGTTTTGATCCACTTCAAATGTTGACTAGTATATATGCGCACACACACACACACACACACACACACAGTTTGTTTTTGTGAATTGTGAATTTACCATTTATATATTTTTTACATTTCTGTTTTTATTTTCTAATTAGTTTTTTAAAGTAATTTCTGTTTTACAGGTTTAACAAAGCAAAACTGAAACTGAAATCGCATTGAAACCCCTGGAGTTTTGAATAAGGGAATAAGTCTAGTCTATGATTCATGTGAACTCTGCAATTGGTATGAAAGCAAATTTCAGAACAGCTGTTGATGATGTGCAAATTATATCTTTGCATGCTCCCTGTCACACTTATAGCACAATGCATTTCTTACATCTGCTTGTCTCCAAATAAATTGTGTACGAGCCGTTCACAGTCTTTGCATCTCTTCCATTACATTCACTACACTGCAAAGATTTGGTGGTGAATACGAAGGGAAATATTTCAGTAACTTCTCTTTAAATCATAACCTAGATATAGTAGTAAACGGCTGTTGCTTGTACCCAAAGTAGTATTCATGTTCATTGTGCAATTGTACAGCAGTATAAACCCAAATGTGCAATAAAAGAGACCTGTAGGGGGATGGGGTGAAGTTTAACTCAGGTGTGGACCAAAAACAAAGTGATGCAAGTGCTAAAAAACTCAGTTCATTAGGAACACTTGATTAATCTACACTGAATCATCAAGGGCATTGTCAAGTTTAAGCTGATTTTTGGTTTGTATTGATTGCACAAACATATCCTAGCTTTACCTCACTGATGGGTGAATCATCAGAGAGAGAAAAGAGGAAGTGATTCCCCCTCCCCAACCTGCGATTAAGTCATAGAGGGCCTGCAATAACACAGAGGGCCCGCAATAACAAGTGGAGGTTGCTCAACGCGGCGTGAAATGACTTTATTGCATTTTCACATTAAAAGCACCGATAGAGTTCTAATAAAGGCCCGTGGTGCCTGGGGGGAGAATCGTTCAGGGGCCAGTCAAGCACAAGGGAAACAACGTTACACACTATCAAAAAGGCGACAAATGAAACGAGGCGGCCCTATTTCCTGCCTTAAAAATATACATGTCTGCAGCAATAAGGAAAATGTCACATAATCAAAAAAATCTCCATGACATATGTTCAAGATAAATTGCTCACACAGGCTTGGCACATTTGTGACTCTACATTAAGTGTTCAGTGGCTCTGTAGCTCCCAGACAGAAAGGTACAAGTGCTTTTCTTTACTACAGTTATAGAGATCCGTGTGATTACACACCAGTGATTGTTCATAACTGCTTTTTAACTGTAAAACGATTGCAAATATTAGGTTTCGCATATTGCTCATAGACAATGTACTGTGAGTCTTTACTCTACAAAATTAATTGCTAATAATAAATTAATAAAGTCTAAAATAATACCACACTTGCCATCAAATACCAAGTGGCTATAAAAAGAGACATTGTACATAAGGCTCAGTGTAATAGCTTAATGCATAGTGTGCTCACCCGAGTCAGTACAGCTGCAATTTAAACTAAATTCATTTAAAAATTATATTTTTTTGTGTGTTTTTTTGGGGTTGAGCAAAAGTGCCTTATTCTCAGTAATTTATGGGTTTTAGTCTGACTTCTAACAGTTTATCTGTCAAATGTCAGCATAGATTGTTTTGTAAACCTGTCATAGTGTAATGCAAGTTTTGTAAAGGGGCTGTTGTAGAAAGATGGGCAAAAACAAGCAAAAACTGGTTCTAGTTAGGGTCAGAGAGAGGGTGGAAAATGGCTATTAAAATGAACTAATTATGACTAATTATTAAGTTAAATTAATTTGGTGCAAAAACTTGCTAACATTATAATTGGACCCCTTTAAATGTGTTTATTTTTCATTTAAAAATACATTTCCCATATCGCATCATTATCTTGCTTGCTGTGTGTTTACATGTTGCAAATAAAGTGTTTCAGAATGTTTTGTGTATTGATTGGCAAAAATATATTTTTCTACCTTGGGCTTGTTAGAAATTTAGTTTTACAGCTTTAGGCTGGACATTTAAAGAATAAATGAGCAAAAAACAAAACAAATGAAGTGCAATTATCCATGCTCTCCCCCACATTTAAATTCAGTGTTTATTGGAAATGCTCTTTTTTCCCTTTTACTTTAATTTTGGTCTGTTGCGCTTTGGTATTATGTGCTAGAAAGCAACTTTTATGGTTGCTTTTTTTTCTTTTTAAAAACTGCTGACAGCTTCATCAAGATTAGCCTATCTTTCATAGTGTTTTTGTACTAGAAAAAAGTTTAGAACTAATAATTACACTGTTTCAGATTAAAAACAATAGCTTCAAGGCCTGATTTACTCCAGAATTCGGCATATGCAAATTTGCTTCACTTCAGAGACAAAAGAGGCTTTGATGGGTGCATTTTACGTGATCCAGACCTTATTACCCTAGTGTTTTGTCTGTTGTCTTCTGATTTTACACCCTCAGTGACAGAAAAAAGCACCAGTTACATCTGACAATGAATGTCTTGTCTGGTTAAATATTTCAGACGTTTAAAAGGTCCAGGTAGTGAGAAGTATAATTCCCACTGGCATCTATTGTCAGCAAATAACCTGCATGCTGCGTAACAAGGCTGAGTCGTTCTCCCTCATCCACCCTCAACCGTCTCCTCGGTCATTCTGGAGGAATACAGCACTAATTTCCTACGCGCAGCTGACTTGTAAGTTTGCCTCTAGTTATTCCATAACTTTCAGCCACGCTGTTGGCCCGCAAACTGACAGTTATTGGCCGGGAATGTGGCAAGTTTAATTTGAATTTCAGCAAAATATCTGACCGCCAAATGTCTTGTTAGAAAATGATTCCTCTTCGATGCTGTGTAGCAGTCAGTCAAACCACTGGCATCCCTGACTTTTTTTAAACGTACTTATTCTCCTACAGCAGTTGGACATATGACATATCACTCTTACAGCAACTAAAAGGACTTTTTAGATATAGCATATAAGATTTGTTTAGAATCATTGCCATCAGAAACTTTCTTTTGTATGTATTTTATATAGATTTGCGCAGATCTTTAGAACAAACTATAATCTGTTTGTTCCCGTAAAAGAAAAAAAGCCTGTTTTTCGGCTTACAAATAGATAATTTCTGACAGAGGATCAGAATAACGGATGAAAATTACTTTTTTTTTTCAAACATAACTTTGTGCAATAAACTTTATTAACATTATACGTTAAACTCAAAGAACATATTCAAATAATAAAAATAATCTATGTCATGACTCCTTTAATACATTATGTTGAAATCATATAGCCTGTCAGCTTACCAGTACAAAAATAATTAACAGTTACAAAAAGAGTACAGATTGCCTACCTGTACAAATACTGTACAATTACTCCTTATATTCCTTATATTTTACCCATGAACATTACAAGTTTTAAACAAATCTTTGTGTGTGTAACATTTACATAATCAAAGGTTTATACTGTAACTGTAGAAATCATACAACAAGAATCTAATATGGCTGTGTGCTGTTGCTTAACTTTTTTCACGTCAGCAATGTGCTTGCATGTTGACACTTGTTACTTAATGAAGCTATTAATATACAAGTCAGGATGCATAACACATTTGGAATTCTGTGATTGTGTAATTTAAAGTTGTTATTATTATTGTATGTTCTCATCAGGAGATAAAAACAAAATGTTTTACCCTAATCAAATATAAGTGTTCATTTTCTGTTCCTTGTTTTAAAATAAAAATCTTCTAATTATAAAATTTTTACTTGCCTGACTTTATTGTTGAAGTCTCAATTAGGGGTTTAGTATGTACACTCTAAAACATGCTGGGTTAAATACAACCCAGTGCTGGGTAAAATAGGGACAAACCCAGCAATTGGGCTGTTTTGACCCAGCGGTTGGGTTAAATGTTTAACACAACCTTCTGGGTAGTAACCCAACCACTGGGTCAAAACAACCCAATTGCTGGGTTTGTCCCTATTTTACCCAGCACTGGGTTGTATTTAACCCAGCATTTTTTAGAGTGTACACAATTCTAAATTGTACTCTCAATTAACATGAAGGTAATTAACCTTGTGTTTGTTTTTCTGTGCGTGTTGTGGCATTATTGCTTATGTACTATTGTTACGGTACATTACCATGAAATCAACAAGTATTTAAGTTAATTTAAAACATGTTTGTTTAATGTTACATACATTAAGACCAGAAACCAGTTGCAACAAAGCCTTTATTTTAAGAAAGCTGCTAGTGATAATGCCCTTTCAGTTATAACCAATCAGTTTTTTGTTGTTGTTTTTTTAACTAAAGGGGCTTGTTGCAGCTGGGTGTTTCCTCTAAATATCAGGGCCGAAACAAGCAGATCAGTGAGTCAGAGAGAAATTGCAGTCATAAAGTCAGGGTCATTTGTGAAATGGGGTTCAGTCAGTCTGGGCTTATCAGTTAGTCTGAGGCACCGTTTACTATGCGAGTATCAAAGCTTAATAACTGATTGTCTGCTTTCATGTGTTCTTCAAAAAACTTTATTTCATTGCCATACATGCATATCAACATCAGCAGAAATTCCAATGAAAGCTGTTCTGCCTGATTTCACTACACAAACAGCTTCTAAATGAAACCCAAATTAAACACTGGCCAGTGGGCTGGTGAATAGAATTAGTTAGCATTTTTATTTTTAGTTAGCATTCATGTGTTTTCCAAAACCTGGAAAAAAAGAAAAAAAAATAGGTTTTACTCATTGCGAAGCAGAAACAAGTGCGATTTTACATGTATTTGTATTTTATAGAACTTTTATGATGAGCTGTAGTGTTGTTTTCTAATTGTGAGCAGAACTGTCAATCATGCAAGATTACTGAAACAACATCTCACCTGAGGATATAGAGCTTTTTGCTTTTGTGTATTTTTTTGTCACTATTGTTTTATACACAACAGAAACAGACATTTGTATTGAGGTGTAAACAAGATTAATCTGATCCATTATATTCAGATATTACCCAAGCAGAGATTATGTAGAACAGTGAAAGCACAACAATATAAATGACGAGTAGGGATTAAATTACTTTTTCTGTCTGTGTGAAATATTCAGAGCTGAGGGGAAATGAGAACATTTCAAAGGCTGAAACACATTAAGAAGTTGCTTGATTTGCGCATGAGGATATTTCCTCGAAACTGCAGAAATGGGGGTTTCTTTCATAGTTCTTAATTGAAATATCAGTTTTCCACTGAGGTAAAAGATCATTTCTTCTATAGACTGTGAGGGTCTGACTATCATCCTTGCATTTAAATTTGATTTAAACCAAATATATTGGCCAACTGGAAGCTGCCAGAGCCAGTTTTTACTCTTCTATGGCATTAGGTTAATGTTAGGTTTGAACAAATAATGCTTTTGAAAATGTTATGTGCATTAATCTGAGAGAATTCATTACAGTGTTCTGGTATCTGACTAAAGTATCTTTAACAAACTCCTATAATTCTATAACAAGAAAAGACTGAGCCAAAGTGGGCATTTGGGTTGAATATCGAAGATAATCTGTAATTTAGAGGACAGCCGCAGGCTCAGAATGGTGTGAGTGCTGGCAGAAGTAAAGATGCTCTGTGTCTATCAATGGGCATCCTGATGGCCTGTTATTGAGGCACAGGGTGTGAAATTATATCCTGCTCTTTCTCTCCCTTGCAGTCACTCAAATGCATTCCCATACACTCACATACCCACACACACAGACCAATACACACGTTCGTAATAACAGTCGGGTTGTCATGACTGTTGGCGTGAAAAGCAGCTTGCGTTTTTTACAAAAGAGAACGGAGAGGAAGTCCCTTGAGAACCCATTGCAATCATCAGAGACCCGCTTCCTGCATGCTTCCATGCCCTAGTGCCATTCAACATCTGTATGTCAGTTCGTTCACTGCACCTTTTCTGCTTTTTCTTTGCTATATACTTGCTTGCTTAATCTACAGTATGACATGGATATATAAACCGTGTTTCATAAACTTGACAAACTCATTCGCAGGGAGGTTTGATACCACTTCACTCACTATTCTTGCCTTTTGATTTTATGGGGCAATTTGATTCCTTGTTGCTTTGACTGAATGGTGTCATCTTGTGCTGGGAGAGTTTAAATATTTCAAGGGGAATGTTATAGCATTACAGTAAATGGCTAAATGGATTCCCTGTAGTATGTGAGGTGAAGTAATGGTGTCATGTGCACAAGGTTCTGAGGAATAAGCTCACCGAACACCTTTGTATACTAAGGCTGTGCATCATTTAATGTTGAAGTGAGAACACCTTGGAAGCTCTAATTCAATGTAAAATTCAAATAAAATTTGAATTGACTTAGAAAACAGTAAAGATGGATGCTGATGGATGGATGGATATCTTATTTTTATTAAATTTAATAAATATTTCCCAGAATGTGTTAACCATATTTAATTTCTTATTTTGAAAGAAAATGATTAATAGATGGATGGATGGACGGAATTTAAATATGTATAGATGGTTAGAAAGATGGATGGATGGAAAGATGGAATGATGATAGATGGATGGATGGATGGATTGAAAGATGGATGGATGTTAGAAAGATGGATGCACTGTAAAAAAATCAAAAGTTGAGAAAACTTCAAAGTTTAAGGCAACCAGCTTCAGGAGATTTGAGTTTTCTCAACTTGTTTTTGTAGGAGATTTTTGAGTTTTCTCAACTTCTTGAATAAACTGAAAACAACTAGTAACTAACAACAAAACTCAAAAATCTCCTGAAGCTGGTTGCCTTAAACTTTGAAGTTTTCTCAACTTTGTGGATGGACATGGATGGATAGATTAAAAAATGGGTGGATCGACATATGGAGGGGTGGATTGAAATATGGATGACAAAGATGGATGGATGAGTGGATAGATGATGGATAGATTGACAGTAAGCTTTTGCATTTCACTTTATTTGGCCTTCCGAAAGTAGATGCATTTAGGAATCTTTAAGATTACTTACAACAGAACAGCAATGCATTTTATGGACGACCGTTTCGTGAATCTAGGTCTTTGCTATGACAATCTAGCGCTTCTGAATCAGCTACTGTTTTGTTATTAGTTTAAGTATTTGCTATTGACTGTTCAAATGCGGAGTTTTGCGCATCGTGTGTGTGTGTGTGTGTGTGTGCGCGCGCGCGCGTGTGTGAGAGAGAGAGAGAGAGAGAGAGAGAGAGAGACAGAGATCACAGTGGAGTCAGCTGTCTTAACCGTGGCTTGGTGTACTGCAAACACATACCAGCTTCATCACTGTGTCTGTCACGCGACTCTGTTCCCCTTTCGGGCTCTGTCTTTACATTTATTTTGAAAGATGAAGCTCGCGATTATGGCAAGGGGCGTTACATTTCTGACGAGTGCTTGCGGTGTTCGGCCAATCACAATGCACTGGGTCAGCTGGCCAATCAGAGCAGACTGCGCTTGTCAAAGGAGGGGGCTTTGTAGAAAATGAAGCGTTTGAGAGAGGCGGGGCATAGAGGACTTACAATAATGTACAGTATTTGTTTTATAGTGTTTTTTTAACATTAAAGCATGTCAACATATTCTGTTACACCAAATACACAAAATAATTATCTTTAAAAAAGCATCATATGACCCCTTTAAATTAAATAACTCCTTTGTGTTGTCATCGGTTTATTTCAAATGCAGCTTAATTGAACTGAAAGGGAGTCAATTCTTCAATTTTGCATAATACCCAACCCTGAGACTTTATACAATTTCTGTGTATGCAAAAGCAAGCACACCTCACTTTACTTCAGACTTCAGAGTGTGATCAGAGGGAAAAAGGGCTGGAGTTAGTATTACTAGCTAGTATTACTAGTTAGTGTTACTTTTTTTTGATAAATGACAAGTTACCCGATGACAAGTACAGTACTTCCAGTACCTAGTCCTCCAGTCTGTAATAGAGTTTCATCTCTGCAATGCCTGCCTAGCTCCTTAATGCATCCACCAGGCCTTTAAACATGACAGACTTACCTCCTGGCCAGAAAATAAGTGTGATTTTTAGTTTTCAGCTAACTGTGGTATCTGAAATACAGAACAGGACTGTCATCTACAATTTATAGTGATTCTATCCTGGGGAATAGGCTTGGGTGTATTTAAGGTCTGCTTACATTCTGTAAGGAAGTCTTTAATGTCCATTTTGTACAGGAGTCAAATGGTAATGTTACAATAAGTTAGAATGGCACTTTTCTGGCTATTAGAGGTAAAACAGTATTTGTTTAAATGTGAACAGACATTGTCCTTTTCTCACATAGTATTGAGGGCACAGCAACCTATAGTTTACTATTTGTAATCTGCTAAGTCTTGCATACCTTTGTGAAAAAGATGTACACTTTAAAAAAAAAAGCACTTATTTCATACATTTAATTTCATTAAACTTGTTCAGTTATTTTTGTAGTAAATAACAATTAAATTGATGGACTACTATTGTATGGACCGCTTTTATGATTATTTTATAATATATTTATGGTTTATGGTCATTGTAATGTTACATAAAAGAGCAAGGAAAATGTCCTCACATTTACCCCTTTTTGTGTTTCACAAAGAAACAAGGTAAAGCAGCAGGAAGGGCATGGGGGTGAGTAAATGGCACAGAATTTTCTTTTTTTTTGTTGAAATATTAATTAAAGCTTCTGTCTTTACAATTTCAGCTGCATGACTGAAGCTTGACTGTACTCTTTTATGAAGCAGAAGCTCTCTTCTATGCGGCTGTGTTTAGCTGTGTGGCTGTGTGTGAGTGCAGCCATGCTCGAGCTGGAGGTGAGAAATTTTGCTGGTGGCAATTGTGATGCAAATTTGGTCATGCTCCAGTATAATGATGTGTGCGTGAGGCTGTGATCCAGCTCAACATACTTTTACACCTGTTTACGGCTAAAGAGCATTGCAGAATAGAAAACTCAATGACAGAGCTGGTGCCATTGAATCCTGAATAATTTTTTTCTCTTTAATTTGGTTTTAGTTTTAGTTTTTAGAATTTTAATTTAGTTCATGATATTTGTACTCCTGTATTTCAAGATGTGAACGTGTATTAGAATTTTGCTGAATGTGCTTTTGACATGTCTGAATGGCCCTCATAGTGATATAATCTATGTTTTGTTTTTAATCTATGTTTAGAAATACCGAGGGTTCACACAAAACAAGGGGAATGTGCTTTTAGTTATTATGCCACCCGCAGTTGGAATCAGCTTCCAGAAGAGATCAGATGTGCTAAAACATTAGTCACATTTAAATGCAGACTCAAAACTCATCTGTTTAGCTGTGCATTTATTGAATGAGCACTGTGCGATGTCCGAACTGATTGCACTATATTATATGTATAATCGTTTTCTTAAATTCATTTTAAACCTCTTAAATCAATTTTTTGTTTTAAATAATTTTCAAAGTTTTAAAATTCCTTGTTTTATTGTTGTGATTATTGTTTTTATTTTATTTTATTTTATGTAAAGCACTTTGAATTACCATTGTGTATGAAATGTGCTATACAAATAAACTTGCCTTGCCTTATGATTTACAGTAGTAGGACATTAGATGGTGAATATTAGCAAACATTTTATTTAAAATGTATTTTATTTTATTTCATTGTATATTAATATAATTGTATTTATTTTAAATGACTACTATTTTATTAGTGTTTAAAACTAACACTTTCTAAAAAAAATTAGAAATGAAACCATGCTAATATCCAATACAGTAAATGTGTTAAAACATTGTGTTAAGCATGTTTAATTAACATCTGAAGTGTGCATGTTTACTTTGACAACCCTAAAAAATTGTATAGTTTTTTTTCACTTTGTGTGGTGCACTGAAAACACAAAAGGTTTTTTCTCTGAATATATATATATATATATATATATATATATATATATATATATACTGTATATATATATAGTTTTTTTTTTAATGTGAGACATTTTCTTTTGTGAAGAGAGAAATTCATATAAAGAATTTGGTAAACTATCCCTTTAAGAGTTCAGTATAAAAACTTATTTCTGCCACTGCTGTTGCTGATAACAGCCTCGTGTTATCAGTGAATTAAAAAAGGTCCTATTGTACGATAATTGCATGTAAATGCAATATTCTAGAGTCCTCCATTAGCATCTCCAGCCATTGTTGCAAGAGCCGTGTAACACAAGATAACACCCATGAAATATCGCTAAGCCTTAGCTTTAATTCAGTCACAGCCATCATGTATTTGCAGTGTACTTCACTGATTTCAACATGCTGATTAGATTGACAAGGTGAAGGATCCTCCATTTTAATTAATGTGATTGAAGACCGGAGACCCAAACCCTTCAGATTCCACCTCTGTCATGTCGGCTGTGAAAGGCGGCCAATGTCAAGAGCTCTTGCTTTTGTTTTGGCCCTGCATTTGTTTTCTCCTCACAACCTTACTGTCTGCTCATGTCTTTATCAGGGCAGCATTTAGTTTGGCTGACGTGTGTTAGTGAAGCATTAACACAATTTTCTGCCTGGAGGAGGGAGAGAAAAGAGAGAGTGAGTGAAAATATAGGACCCCTCCAAGGCGATATGCCGGTCAGATCAGTTGGGCCTTGCTTAGACCCAGTTCTGTCAACATCGCCTTCCTTCTCTTCTCCAATTTTCTACCTTTTTTGGGTGAATATTTTCACCTTGTGCTGTCACCATAGCGTAAAGGAGATGTGATGGGTGTCTTAATCAATTTCTGACACCAGAAGGCAAGTCCTGTGAGACCTGACTTGATGGTTGCTGTGGAAACACCTGTAGAATGAAGTGATGAGGTTTGCCTAATCTCCATAAACGCTATGTTGAAGCTGTCTGAGCATAATAATGTCATACTGATCACTAGACGATAAACGTTTACTCTAAGTAAATGTGTCACAACATGTTTTAATGCTTACCATTAATATAATAAGCTGTATTGGCAATAGATTAGCTTAAAAATTATTATTATTATTATTATTTTTTTTTTAATGGTGTGAAACATTGGTTTATGCTAAACCTAGCGTTTTTTTACTTAAAAATAAGAATATGTTGAAGCTGGGGGAGGATCAAACTATCGCCACAGCCATTAAATCATGGGTCAGATAGTTATGCGATATCTCATAATTCCAGAACACATTTTAGAATTTGATCATCCTCAGTATAGCAAGCCTTTTTTCAGCTTTTGTTGCTAATGGCAACACCCCATTAACACATTCATATAACCTCAGAGGTCAAGGAAGTCCAGGCGATGGGGTTACGAACAGTCATTAGTGGGAAAATATCAGTTGGCTGGCTCGAATAAGCATTCCAACAAACAAATGGTATTGCTCAGCTTAGACAACAGCTAATTGGGCCACTATCTCTCATGACATGTCACGAACCCCTATGCGAGTTCCCTTCAAAAGCTATCCCTTTACCTCAGAAAATATATATTTTTTTCCATGTGAATCCATGTGAAACAGAGTGTTTCTTTTCATGCAATACTTTTATTTATTTATAGACTTTTCCCCCACCGAAGACTATACTCATATTTTTAGAGTTTCTCCCTATTTATTTAAATTTGTTTTATTTTTCCACACAATATATAACAACATTTCTTGTGTTGTTTTATTTATTTATTTTTGGTTTTAGTTGTGGTTTGTTTTGGTTTTGTTTAATTTTGATTCAGTTTGACTTTTTCCCCTAAATGGAACTCTGAAGTGTATTTATTTATTTAAATTCATTTTTTTTTTAAACTAAATATAACTCAGTTTCTTGTTTTGTTTTGTTTTGTTTTGTTTCATTTCGTTTCGTTTCGTTCAGTTTGTTTAGTTTTGATTCAGTTTGGCTTTTACCCATAAATGGAACTCTGACGTTTTTTGTTTGTTTATTTATTTATTTAAATTAGATTTATTTTTCCACCAAATATAACAAAATTTCTTGTTTTGTTTTGTTCAGTTTTGGTTCAGTTTGACTTTTTCCCCCCTAAATGCAACTCTGAAGTACTTTTGTTTGTGTTGTCTGTCAGTGAGATCACAATGTAACCTTGTCAGTGAATGCTTCATACAAGTCCTATGCTGTCATTTCGTGAAAGGCACCATGCAATCATATAGGCTAACAGAACCGCTGTGTGAACAAAGCAGTGACAACATTTATATTCAGTCAGTGGGAAGGCTTGCTTTTGAAGATTTCTGGGTAGTTTATGTTTGTAAGCAAAGGCAGTTTTGCTCCGCTAAGGACCAGACCAGACAGCCTTTGTGTAGTAAGAAGAGCTGCTTCTCATTTCTTTGGAATCGAGACTCTTGTTTCCCAGTATTGTATACGTGATGCAGCGTGGATGAGTCTGAGCTTTGAGTCATTAGCTTTGCTTCTGATGCAGCGTAAGATGCAGGAAAGAACCTCTGATGTGAGGGGATTGTAAATTTAGCGCATACTGTTGCATAGCCAACACACGACTCATCCTTGTGTTCATCATTTCCCTTCCCCAGAGGAAAACAAGATCTGTATTCTGAATAGTACAGACAGGCATTGGACACTCTGCTACCACTCAGAGAAAAACAGATTGAATATGGTGGGAGTGTGAATGCTCCTGCCAAGGTACAGCATGAATGTAACTATTATAATAATAATAATAGTAGTAGTAGTGAAAAGTGTTAAAGTTCATTAATGGTTGTTTAATAGTGTGTGTATTCACATAAATTCATTAGAGGGATATGTCCGATATTATGACTTTTAGTGCATTTATGACTAATAAAGCTAGTAGCAGTGGTGATTGATTGAGAGTGCATGGGAAGCTTCTTCTATAGTTTCATCAAAAAGCATTATATATAAAGAGTATTTTTTTACATAATGTACTTTGATGCATTTGATGAAACCATAGGGCACGCTTACCATGCGATCATAATATACAGTAGGCCTGTACACACACACACACACACACACACACATTTATATTTATATATACTGAAATTGTATATATAGCTAGGATAGTGAAATAGATGTATATGGGAGTTTACAATGGTCAATTCAGTTGTATGTTCAATTAAGCATTGCACTTTCAAGATATGCTTGGCATCCTTATCTGTTGGAGATGTCAAGTGGAAGGTGAAATCTCGGATTACTCCAAGGATGTTGTGACAAGGATATATCTCAGGGCAATTGCCCGGGTCAAAAGAGAGGCGTAGGGGTGATGGAGACCTTTCTGCAGGTTGATGGGAAGGATGATGATGCCATTGATCCACTTCATGGAAAACATGGCAAAGGTCACTGACACTGGATGCTGAAAAAGCCATTCTTGAAAAAAAAGTTATTTTCTTTAGCCTTTCTAGTCTTGAGAATACTAAATTACAAATCATGCTCAGTTCATCACGGGCATGAGAATTCATCAAAGTCTTACGCTGGAGAAGTGATTGATGTTTTCAATGAATGTCCCCTCACTCCACATTGACATATGGAGGACACACTGATCATCTTATTCCCATTCGAGACATCACTCTTAGACGGTTCTTACCCTGCAGGGCATGCACTTATTTGTAAGCAATTATTTGTCTGATAAAGTTGTAACATTCAATAACCATAAACTTACATTTTGAAACAAGACTCCAGCAGACTGTATTTGCAAATTATGCTGACGTTTTAGCACATTATTGATCTTAATATTCTCATGACTGACTTGTTGAAGCATAGAGAATAATGACGTACTATTGCATTCTAAATAAGAGCAATTATTTTAATTTTGTTTCTTTACCCATCACGTTCCATTTGGCAGTGAGTGACGGTTGAGAGCCGACAAGCTTGCGGCTCCTGCTGCGTTCTGTTGTCCTCATCTGCTTACTGAAGGGTGAGATGACCCTGACAAAGCGAGCGATTGGGATTCAAGATAGAGGAGTATTATCTTTCCCTCGCAATCAGATTTTACAGGCTTGTAGTCAATGAGGACCATTCATCATAAGGCACCATAGTCTGACAGCTGGCAGTGCCCCCCTACGATGAACCATGACCCATGACACCTTTTTCCAGTGGGTGTATGCTGTACATTAACATAGCTGCAGGCACATACAGGCCTAGATTGTCTTCAGGTACATGTTTCTCAGCAATAACATCTGTACCCAGTGGACCATTAAGCAGAATAACACAGTAAAGGAGAAGGCATTGCCAAACTGGCATGTAGCCGGGATGAAAATGCACAATGGCGAGAACTCTCCATCACTCATACAGTTTCAGTTTGTCCTGTTCCTGGACCTTAAGAGAGCTTTCAGTATTTTCTGGAAGCCCTCAACAATAGGAAGGCTATAGCAAGCTGTCCAGAAAAGGAATTCACAGAATTTGAATTTATAGAAATTCAAAACAGGAGATTCCTTCTTCTGTGTTCTTCTACTGTCTGTCTGTCTGTCTGTCTATCAAACCATATATATATTGTTCTATACATTCATCTGTCTATCTGTTTGTTCTGTGTCTGTCTGTCTATCCATCCATTGATGTATCTGTCCATCTGTGTGTGTGTGTGTGTCTGTCTGTCTATAAATCAATCCATCTTGTTCTATCCATCTGTGTATCTGTATATCTGTCAGTCTGTTTAGCCCGCCATTTTCCAATCCATACATTTGTCTGTCTCTCCTGTCTGTCTTTCTGTCTGTCTATCCAGCAATCAATGCAACTATTGTCCTATCCATCCATCTACCTGTCTATCCACCCATCCATCCATGTATCTGTATTTCTGTTTATCATTTTGTCCTTCTAACTATCCATAAGGCATATAAACCTTTAAAAAATACTATGTTCAAACCTTTTTACAAACTCTTAAACCAGGCTTGTCAAACCAGCATTCAGAGTTTGTCTTGTTACAAATTACAGTTTACATTTTAGTTCAGTTTAAGTGTAGTCCCTTACATTGAATTGAATTGCTGCCTCAATTCAAATTCAGATTCAGGAATTAAATTACAATTTTAAAGGCTTGCAACTCTGCTACTTCATTTACAGGTGGTTTTGTAATGAAAGCTCCACTTTTGACTCAGAAAACTTCTGGTTGTACATAACCTGCCTCTGTCATTTTAAGTATATTCTCAGCTTAGCTATTCTCTGCAAGCACATGCTGGAGAAAGTGCCTATGCTGAGAGGTTTGCTTGTAGTGATATTATCCACAAATTATTCCTCCACTTCATGTTCTTTTACGGGATAGTATTCCAAACCCTTTTGCTTTGCTCAGATCTTACTCAGCACATTCATTACCAACTCTTAATGGATTCATATTTTATGCATACTGTCAAGGACATGCATGCACAGCAAATGAGTAAGACTAGTTCTTCTATAAGCAGGAAATGCACTTATCATTAGTAATTATAGGGATGTGCCCAAAGCCGAATGATGACTTCAAAATGAAAACCTATTCTTATGCCAAATATTTATTCTTACTATTTGGTGGAATTAAAACATAATTTGAATTTATTCCAATTTTAAATGCAATGGTGAGACTGTGAAGCCAACATCACTTAAGTGTGAATGAAAATGTGCACTGCACATTTATTTTAATATTCACAGGATCATTTCATAAAAAAAAAATCCTATTAAACCCATTAATCTCATAGCAATTATTTATGCAATTCTATTTCATGCCACCTCTGAACAGTCTGTGTAAATCAACAGTACCTAAATACCACAGATGCAGCTTCTCAAAACAATGTTATGGCCACATTGTTTAAAAGTTTGTGTAATAATTTCTTTGTTTAATAAAAACATTTCTTTATATTTATTTGTATATATGTTCTGTGTGTGTGTGTTCTTCTCATTTAGTTTATATACTTTGTACAATTCATACGATTTTATATGGCCCAAATTATTGTGTTTTATATGTTTATAAAATATTACACATAGCTCAGTTACTGCATGGAAAGTCTAAGCTTTTCATTTAGTCTTCATGCACTTTTAGTTTAAGCCGCACTCACATCTGGTTCTTTCCAAATACATATAGATATTATTTTCTCTACACACCACCTAATAAACCCCATCTAACTAAAAAGAAAACAAAAATGTAAAAAGAAATACACGATGTGCAATCATGTTGAAGGTCATGAATGTTTAATGCAGAGTCAATGTGATCAGTGTGGCTCTCAAACCTCTGTGCTCCAAGACCACCAGGATAAAGCGAGATTGTAAATCCACCACACAATGCCCTCTGAAATAAAGCGGAGCTCACATTTCCCCTTACTTCAACTGAAAGATGCTCATTATGCATGCCAGCCAGCTTCTTCAGCGATGTGGCACTTCTAATTCCTGCCAACTCATAGAGATAGGCCCCTGCTGCACCCTCCCTCATCTGCCTCGCTCCCAGTAAAGGGAGCATTTTCTCACCACGGGAGGCCAGAGAGAGAACAGGCACTGCCAGGCACACGTCTATCCATTGTGTGCATTCCCTTTAAGTGCACTGGCATTAGATCCGTCTGATGAGCAAAAAACCTGGTGAGACGTCTCAGAAGGCATCTGAGATTGATATCAGAATGTTTGGAGATGCTAAATGTGGCTGGATTGGAGCAAAAGGTACATTAGCAGGCGATCAAACTCCTACTCATTACCATGAGGCTCTTGCGCTAAAACTGGGATAGTTTATGATAGCAAGACAAGACAGAGTTGTCAGTGTCAGATCCCTAAAAATATATTCATCTGTGACTGCTCCGAAAAACTTTTGTTCTCACTTCTTGAAAGCTTTGAGTGTCATCTGGAATCACAGGTACGGAGGGCTTCATTCCCTGGGGGGTCTGCATAATTAAAACAAGGTTGTGAGGTAAGGCTCACCTATGGGAGATTTATCTTCCACCTATGTCTCCACAGGGGTTCAGTTTATTCTGCCTTGAGTGCATGAGAGTTTACGGAGGTCTTCAAACTCAAAACGTTTCTATTTGCTCTATAACTCTATATTCCCTGCCTGTTTGACAAATGAGACGCACTGTCGTTGTAGGTCAATCCACACCTCCCGATGACTCTCTGACAAGGCTTTGCTCCCATCATTAACATTAATAGGTTGGTGAAAATAGATGCAGACTACACCCACTCTCTTTCTGAGATGTTAAATCTGAGTTATCTGACAAAAAGATGAGAGATGTAATCACAATGGGAGTGCTAGAGCCATCAAGTAGTTGATAGAATAGAGGGAAATGATAGGGACGATTATGGCTAAACAAGTGGGCCCAATTACATGACACTTAAATCTAAACCAACACCTAAACCAACAAAGTGCCTCTGCGTTTGCGGAAACTGCGGGGGATTTTGACTTCAGCAGCAATAGCATATTTGCAGTGTGCACAGTATGATGTGCTTTGTTTTGATCCTTACAGATTTCCTTAAAATGCTCAGGTGAGATGGACACTACGGTGTCCGTGGTGGCACAGCAGCAGATCCACCAATTATTGTTTAATTTCAAAATAATTTTTGTGAAAAATGAAAATAGAAGGGGGAAAAATATTAAACTTCAACTATAACTAGTTTTAGTCAATGTTTCATTGGTTCTTTTACTTCAAAAACATATATTACATTTCCAATTATACGTTTGGGGTCAGAAGTTTTTTATTTAATTTTTTTTTTATAAAATAATTTAATTTAGCAAGTATGTTAGCAAGATATAAAAGTGACACTAAAGACATTTATAATCAGGGGTGAATCTACCGGGGTGGCAACTGCCACCCTAAGAAAAAGCTGTGCCACCCCACCTGCCACCCCAGAATTATCACAGAATAAAATATAAATGTAAGCAGTGTTTCATGTGCTACTTTTCAGCCGCGGCGATGACAGAGTAACATATTTTAATAAACTGCATGATGGTTGCATGTGCACGCAGCGTGCCAGTGAGGTCGGCTTGAACCGGATCTTTTTGAGCCCAGTTGACTAACGACTTGTTTTTACATTTGTTCGTGAATCAGATAATTACTGCTTTTCAGGCATCTCAGAAGTCCTCTGAGAAATCTAAACCTGTCCGGATATGTCTGAGATTCCTCGCGTAATTGTTTGGTGATCCGATTCTCCAAACGCTCGCTCCACTTTCATCATGAATATAAGCCGAAATAATAACATGAAATCAATAAGAAGATGCCGATCACTGAAACTAATAGCATAGTTGGGTAAGAATCTAGTCGTATTGCAGTTTTCTCGATTGTTACTCGTGGGCACTTTTTTCCCCAAACCATTAATTCTGTTTTCAAAACAAAGACACATTTCTCAAAAAGTTTAACAATGAGTAAGTTAAACATTAGGTAGCAAAACTGATAACACATCAATCAGAATCTTTGCATGCTAACAACTGAGAGAGGAGAGAGAGCTGAGTAACTAATAGCATAGTTGGGTAAGAATCTAGTCGTATTGCAGTTTTCTCGATTGTTACTCGTGGGCACTTTTTTCCCCAAACCATTAATTCTGTTTTCAAAACAAAGACACATTTCTCAAAAAGTTTAACAATGAGTAAGTTAAACATTAGGTAGCAAAACTGATAACACATCAATCAGAATCTTTGCATGCTAACAACTCTCCAAGGATGTTGTGACAAGGATATATCTCAGGGCAATTGCCCGGGTCAAAAGAGAGGCGTAGGGGTGATGGAGACCTTTCTGCAGGTTGATGGGAAGGATGATGATGCCATTGATCCACTTCATGGAAAACATGGCAAAGGTCACTGACACTGGATGCTGAAAAAGCCATTCTTGAAAAAAAAGTTATTTTCTTTAGCCTTTCTAGTCTTGAGAATACTAAATTACAAATCATGCTCAGTTCATCACGGGCATGAGAATTCATCAAAGTCTTACGCTGGAGAAGTGATTGATGTTTTCAATGAATGTCCCCTCACTCCACATTGACATATGGAGGACACACTGATCATCTTATTCCCATTCGAGACATCACTCTTAGACGGTTCTTACCCTGCAGGGCATGCACTTATTTGTAAGCAATTATTTGTCTGATAAAGTTGTAACATTCAATAACCATAAACTTACATTTTGAAACAAGACTCCAGCAGACTGTATTTGCAAATTATGCTGACGTTTTAGCACATTATTGATCTTAATATTCTCATGACTGACTTGTTGAAGCATAGAGAATAATGACGTACTATTGCATTCTAAATAAGAGCAATTATTTTAATTTTGTTTCTTTACCCATCACGTTCCATTTGGCAGTGAGTGACGGTTGAGAGCCGACAAGCTTGCGGCTCCTGCTGCGTTCTGTTGTCCTCATCTGCTTACTGAAGGGTGAGATGACCCTGACAAAGCGAGCGATTGGGATTCAAGATAGAGGAGTATTATCTTTCCCTCGCAATCAGATTTTACAGGCTTGTAGTCAATGAGGACCATTCATCATAAGGCACCATAGTCTGACAGCTGGCAGTGCCCCCCTACGATGAACCATGACCCATGACACCTTTTTCCAGTGGGTGTATGCTGTACATTAACATAGCTGCAGGCACATACAGGCCTAGATTGTCTTCAGGTACATGTTTCTCAGCAATAACATCTGTACCCAGTGGACCATTAAGCAGAATAACACAGTAAAGGAGAAGGCATTGCCAAACTGGCATGTAGCCGGGATGAAAATGCACAATGGCGAGAACTCTCCATCACTCATACAGTTTCAGTTTGTCCTGTTCCTGGACCTTAAGAGAGCTTTCAGTATTTTCTGGAAGCCCTCAACAATAGGAAGGCTATAGCAAGCTGTCCAGAAAAGGAATTCACAGAATTTGAATTTATAGAAATTCAAAACAGGAGATTCCTTCTTCTGTGTTCTTCTACTGTCTGTCTGTCTGTCTGTCTATCAAACCATATATATATTGTTCTATACATTCATCTGTCTATCTGTTTGTTCTGTGTCTGTCTGTCTATCCATCCATTGATGTATCTGTCCATCTGTGTGTGTGTGTGTGTCTGTCTGTCTATAAATCAATCCATCTTGTTCTATCCATCTGTGTATCTGTATATCTGTCAGTCTGTTTAGCCCGCCATTTTCCAATCCATACATTTGTCTGTCTCTCCTGTCTGTCTTTCTGTCTGTCTATCCAGCAATCAATGCAACTATTGTCCTATCCATCCATCTACCTGTCTATCCACCCATCCATCCATGTATCTGTATTTCTGTTTATCATTTTGTCCTTCTAACTATCCATAAGGCATATAAACCTTTAAAAAATACTATGTTCAAACCTTTTTACAAACTCTTAAACCAGGCTTGTCAAACCAGCATTCAGAGTTTGTCTTGTTACAAATTACAGTTTACATTTTAGTTCAGTTTAAGTGTAGTCCCTTACATTGAATTGAATTGCTGCCTCAATTCAAATTCAGATTCAGGAATTAAATTACAATTTTAAAGGCTTGCAACTCTGCTACTTCATTTACAGGTGGTTTTGTAATGAAAGCTCCACTTTTGACTCAGAAAACTTCTGGTTGTACATAACCTGCCTCTGTCATTTTAAGTATATTCTCAGCTTAGCTATTCTCTGCAAGCACATGCTGGAGAAAGTGCCTATGCTGAGAGGTTTGCTTGTAGTGATATTATCCACAAATTATTCCTCCACTTCATGTTCTTTTACGGGATAGTATTCCAAACCCTTTTGCTTTGCTCAGATCTTACTCAGCACATTCATTACCAACTCTTAATGGATTCATATTTTATGCATACTGTCAAGGACATGCATGCACAGCAAATGAGTAAGACTAGTTCTTCTATAAGCAGGAAATGCACTTATCATTAGTAATTATAGGGATGTGCCCAAAGCCGAATGATGACTTCAAAATGAAAACCTATTCTTATGCCAAATATTTATTCTTACTATTTGGTGGAATTAAAACATAATTTGAATTTATTCCAATTTTAAATGCAATGGTGAGACTGTGAAGCCAACATCACTTAAGTGTGAATGAAAATGTGCACTGCACATTTATTTTAATATTCACAGGATCATTTCATAAAAAAAAAATCCTATTAAACCCATTAATCTCATAGCAATTATTTATGCAATTCTATTTCATGCCACCTCTGAACAGTCTGTGTAAATCAACAGTACCTAAATACCACAGATGCAGCTTCTCAAAACAATGTTATGGCCACATTGTTTAAAAGTTTGTGTAATAATTTCTTTGTTTAATAAAAACATTTCTTTATATTTATTTGTATATATGTTCTGTGTGTGTGTGTTCTTCTCATTTAGTTTATATACTTTGTACAATTCATACGATTTTATATGGCCCAAATTATTGTGTTTTATATGTTTATAAAATATTACACATAGCTCAGTTACTGCATGGAAAGTCTAAGCTTTTCATTTAGTCTTCATGCACTTTTAGTTTAAGCCGCACTCACATCTGGTTCTTTCCAAATACATATAGATATTATTTTCTCTACACACCACCTAATAAACCCCATCTAACTGAAAAGAAAACAAAAATGTAAAAAGAAATACACGATGTGCAATCATGTTGAAGGTCATGAATGTTTAATGCAGAGTCAATGTGATCAGTGTGGCTCTCAAACCTCTGTGCTCCAAGACCACCAGGATAAAGCGAGATTGTAAATCCACCACACAATGCCCTCTGAAATAAAGCGGAGCTCACATTTCCCCTTACTTCAACTGAAAGATGCTCATTATGCATGCCAGCCAGCTTCTTCAGCGATGTGGCACTTCTAATTCCTGCCAACTCATAGAGATAGGCCCCTGCTGCACCCTCCCTCATCTCCCTCGCTCCCAGTAAAGGGAGCATTTTCTCACCACGGGAGGCCAGAGAGAGAACAGGCACTGCCAGGCACACGTCTATCCATTGTGTGCATTCCCTTTAAGTGCACTGGCATTAGATCCGTCTGATGAGCAAAAAACCTGGTGAGACGTCTCAGAAGGCACTTGGATTTGTGTGTAAAGTTTTGAAAAAAAGAGGCAAAGTTTTGAAAATGCAAGCGGTTGAAAAAAACCTGTAAGAAAAACTGTAATAACTAGATTGAAAAGTTTGAAAGACAAATTTATGCTGGCTTGTCTTAAAGTCTTGTTTAAAAATGTAAATGGTTTGGTCAGTTAGATGTTCTAGATGTTTGCTAAAGTGTTGCTAGTTGGTGGCTAGGATATTCTGGGTGGTTGCTAGGCTCTTGCTATGCAGTTGCTGGGGTGTTGCTAGATTATATGGTTGATAGAGTTTGCTCCCACCTCTGTTAATAACAGAAAATCAAACATTGTTTTCAAAAATGATCCAGTTTCAGTGCTTTGATATTATTGTATTTATTTCTAATGTTAGGAAATTCAAAAGTTTGTGTTGCTCTTAAACTTGCACTAAACATGATTATACCATCTAAGTAGCCTATGTAATTGTAGTCTTTAGTAAATCTTTAGTGATACAAGCTCAGAAACATTTATAACCTGTTGAAGTTTATGTTGTGTACTGACTTGGTGCAATGATGAATATTGAAATGTTGTTATTTATTTTTCATTTTAAACAGTATAGATGATTACTTAATGGTAATACAATATTTGTGAACACAACTGTGTATGTCAGACCACAAATCCCCAAACACTATGCATGGGGGCTTGCTTTGGTGTTGCCACCCCTCTTAGACCCCATGCCAGGCTTGTCAAACCAGCATTCAGAGTTTGTCTTGTTACAAATTACAGTTTACATTTTAGTTCAGTTTAAGTGTAGTCCCTTACATTGAATTGAATTGCTGCCTCAATTCAAATTCAGATTCAGGAATTAAATTACAATTTTAAAGGCTTGCAACTCTGCTACTTCATTTACAGGTGGTTTTGTAATGAAAGCTCCACTTTTGACTCAGAAAACTTCTGGTTGTACATAACCTGCCTCTGTCATTTTAAGTATATTCTCAGCTTAGCTATTCTCTGCAAGCACATGCTGGAGAAAGTGCCTATGCTGAGAGGTTTGCTTGTAGTGATATTATCCACAAATTATTCCTCCACTTCATGTTCTTTTACGGGATAGTATTCCAAACCCTTTTGCTTTGCTCAGATCTTACTCAGCACATTCATTACCAACTCTTAATGGATTCATATTTTATGCATACTGTCAAGGACATGCATGCACAGCAAATGAGTAAGACTAGTTCTTCTATAAGCAGGAAATGCACTTATCATTAGTAATTATAGGGATGTGCCCAAAGCCGAATGATGACTTCAAAATGAAAACCTATTCTTATGCCAAATATTTATTCTTACTATTTGGTGGAATTAAAACATAATTTGAATTTATTCCAATTTTAAATGCAATGGTGAGACTGTGAAGCCAACATCACTTAAGTGTGAATGAAAATGTGCACTGCACATTTATTTTAATATTCACAGGATCATTTCATAAAAAAAAAATCCTATTAAACCCATTAATCTCATAGCAATTATTTATGCAATTCTATTTCATGCCACCTCTGAACAGTCTGTGTAAATCAACAGTACCTAAATACCACAGATGCAGCTTCTCAAAACAATGTTATGGCCACATTGTTTAAAAGTTTGTGTAATAATTTCTTTGTTTAATAAAAACATTTCTTTATATTTATTTGTATATATGTTCTGTGTGTGTGTGTTCTTCTCATTTAGTTTATATACTTTGTACAATTCATACGATTTTATATGGCCCAAATTATTGTGTTTTATATGTTTATAAAATATTACACATAGCTCAGTTACTGCATGGAAAGTCTAAGCTTTTCATTTAGTCTTCATGCACTTTTAGTTTAAGCCGCACTCACATCTGGTTCTTTCCAAATACATATAGATATTATTTTCTCTACACACCACCTAATAAACCCCATCTAACTAAAAAGAAAACAAAAATGTAAAAAGAAATACACGATGTGCAATCATGTTGAAGGTCATGAATGTTTAATGCAGAGTCAATGTGATCAGTGTGGCTCTCAAACCTCTGTGCTCCAAGACCACCAGGATAAAGCGAGATTGTAAATCCACCACACAATGCCCTCTGAAATAAAGCGGAGCTCACATTTCCCCTTACTTCAACTGAAAGATGCTCATTATGCATGCCAGCCAGCTTCTTCAGCGATGTGGCACTTCTAATTCCTGCCAACTCATAGAGATAGGCCCCTGCTGCACCCTCCCTCATCTCCCTCGCTCCCAGTAAAGGGAGCATTTTCTCACCACGGGAGGCCAGAGAGAGAACAGGCACTGCCAGGCACACGTCTATCCATTGTGTGCATTCCCTTTAAGTGCACTGGCATTAGATCCGTCTGATGAGCAAAAAACCTGGTGAGACGTCTCAGAAGGCATCTGAGATTGACATCAGAATGTTTGGAGATGCTAAATGTGGCTGGATTGGAGCAAAAGGTACATTAGCAGGCGATCAAACTCCTACTCATTACCATGAGGCTCTTGCGCTAAAACTGGGATAGTTTATGATAGCAAGACAAGACGGAGTTCTCAGTGTCAGATCCCTAAAAATATATTCATCTGTGACTGCTCCGAAAAACTTTTGTTCTCACTTCTTGAAAGCTTTGAGTGTCATCTGGAATCACAGGTATGGAGGGCTTCATTTCCTGGGGGGTCTGCATAATTAAAACAAGGTTGTGAGGTAAGGCTCACCTATGGGAGATTTATCTTCCACCTATGTCTCCACAGGGGTTCAGTTTATTCTGCCTTGAGTGCATGAGAGTTTACGGAGGTCTTCAAACTCAAAACGTTTCTATTTGCTCTATAACTCTATATTCCCTGCCTGCTTGACAAATGAGACGCACTGTCGTTGTAGGTCAATTCACACCTCCCGATGACTCTCTGACAAGGCTTTGCTCCGTGTACTGACTTGGTGCAATGATGAATATTGAAATGTTGTTATTTATTTTTCATTTTAAACAGTATAGATGATTACTTAATGGTAATACAATATTTGTGAACACAACTGTGTATGTCAGACCACAAATCCCCAAACACTATGCATGGGGGCTTGCTTTGGTGTTGCCACCCCTCTTAGACCCCATGCCACCCCTTTGCCACCCTAAAACTTATTTTCTAGATCCGCCCGTTTATAATATTACAAAACATGTATATTTCAAAGAGTGTAAATGATGCTCTTTTGAACTTTCTATTCGTCAAAGAATCCTGAAAAGAAATATCATAGTTTCCATAAAAAATATTAAACAGGACAACCTTTTTTTCCAACATTTAATAATAATAAATGTTTTTTAAACAGCAAATCAGCATATTGGAATGATTTCTGAAGGATCATGTGACACTGAAGACTGGAGTAATACTGTAGCTGCTGAAAGTTTAGCTTCACCATCACATTTTCTACATTGTAAAAGATATTAACATAGAAACAGTTCTTTTATATTGTAATAATACTATTTTACAATATTACATTTGATTGAATAAATGCAGTCTTGATGTTCATATGTGCAAAATATTAAACAGGACAACCTTTTTTTCCAACATTTAATAATAATAAATGTTTTTTAAACAGCAAATCAGCATATTGGAATGATTTCTGAAGGATCATGTGACACTGAAGACTGGAGTAATACTGTAGCTGCTGAAAGTTTAGCTTCACCATCACATTTTCTACATTGTAAAAGATATTAACATAGAAACAGTTCTTTTATATTGTAATAATACTATTTTACAATATTACTGTTTTTACAGTACATTTGATTGAATAAATGCAGTCTTGATGTTCATATGTGCATGACAGATTAAAAAGAAACATTAAAAATATTTTTGACCCAAACTATATATATATATATATATATATATATATATATATTTGGAATATAAGCTATATTATATTCTATTATATTTTGTATCATATTTAAGTATAAAAAATATAACTTTATTTTAAGGTCCAGTTCTCACAACCACCAAACCACTAACTATGACCTTTGCCTGAATAAACTCCTATAATTTGCTGCTTATTAATAGTTAGTAATTAAGTTTAGTTAGTTAGTAATATAGTAGTTGTTAAGTTTAGATATTGGGATTAGGGATGTAGAATATGGTTGTAATGATTGAACACAAGTAGGCAACAGGCAGCGGGCCCAAATGCAGTTCAAGGTCCTTTAATGATAATCCACAGAAATAAGCATCCAAAATACATGATGGAACCACAAGGAGGTAACACTTATCAACAACTCACACCGACAATAGCAGACCAGGGCTTAATATACTCAAACACAGGACCAAACAGGAAATGGAACACAGCTGAACCAGGTAGACACTAATGAAAACACAGCATGATGGGAAATGGAGTCCATGACCAGAACAGGCAGGAACACAAAACACAGGAACGCCCTCTAAAGCCTCACAGTGGTCCAGGCAACCAGGCGTGACAATGGTCATGCAGAATATGTGCTTAATAAGCACTAATAAACAGCCAATATGCTAATAATAGGCATGCTAATAAGCAACTAGTTAATAATGAGAACTGGTCCCTAAACTAAAGTATTACCAAATATTTATATAAATTATTTCTGGAGGCCAGATTTTAAACGCAAGACAGCTTTGTATAATATATAGCAGAGGTGTCTGATCACAAGGGATCCTTGACTTGAGAGAAGTTAAGGACCTATGCACTAATTAATTTTAGCTTTTTGTCATCAATCAACATATGGCTGTCACTACAATGATTGGAAGGCACTCTCAAAAACATGTCTTGATTAAAATCTTTTCCCTTGCATCTAGTGACATGGATAATTGATCACCACCTAATGCATCTTTTTTCTTCATTATTTACCTCAGGAGAAGAAGTCTGGAGGGGGGAGATGCAGGGTCTGTCTCCACTGGCAGCTTGTTGCTTTCAGATACAAGATGCAGTTGGATTAACAGCTGGAGTGTTGAGACTGTAGCAGTGCAGAATTGGTTTATCCACACACAGGATTTAATGTGCATCGTTACTTATATTGTACCTTTGACCCTTGATTCTACAGTATATGTCTGCCCTCTTTATATGTCATTTATTTTATTTTTAGTTTATATATATATATATATATATATATATATATTGGTACAAAACCCAAAACCCAACAGGATGTACGTTATTTTCAATTTACTGTACAATTTTTGGGCAGTTTTTGACATTTCCAGGCCTCGTACTTTGACAAACTCCTCCTACAGTTTTAATCGGATCATCTTCAAATTTGGTGAGGGTCATCATAAGGCCTTTGTGATGTTAAATTGCGAAGCTTTTGAGTTTTCATCAAGGGGCGTGTCCCTGGCGGCCTGACAAAGTTTGATGTTTCGCCATGAAACAGGAAGTTACTGTAACTCAGGCAAGCAATGTCCGATCTGCCCCAAACTTCACATGTTTGATAGGAGTTCAGTCCTGAACAAATATCCATGGCCAAATTAAGTTATTGTCATAGGGCCACCTGCTGGCAACAGGAAGTGTCATGGGTAACACTGTTATGGACTCCTAGGAACATATTAAAAAGCATCAGCAAGTGTTGTCGAGGTATACCTATGATGAAAATTACAGGCCTCTCTCATCTTTTTAAGTGGGAGAACTTGCACAATTGGTGGCTGACTAAATACTTTTTTTCCCCACTGTAAGTGCTAAAGCATGTTATTAATGGAGTGAAACAGGAAGTTACTGTAACTCAGGCATGCAGTGCCCAATCTGCCCCAAATTTAACAAGTTTGATAAGAGTCCTGTGTTGAACACATCTACATGTCTGTATTCGGTTATAGTCATAGCGCCACCTGCTGGCAACAGGAAGTGACATGAATAACACTGTTATGGACTCCTAGCAACATATTAAAAAGCATCAGAAACTGTTACATTGGCTGGCAACATGCTAGAAACCAGCTTAAACTGATAAGAGTCCTGTCTTGAACACATCTACATGTCTGTATTCGGTTATAGTCATAGCGCCACCTGCTGGCAACAGGAAGTGACATGAATAACACTGTTATGGACTCCTAGCAACATATTAAAAAGCATTAGAAACTGTTACATTGGCTGGCAACATGCTAGAAACCAGCTTAAACTAGCAAAGGACCAACTTAAACCAGCAAAGGACCAGCATAAACCAGCAAAGGACCAGCATAAACCAGCATCCCAGCAGCAAAACATACCTAACCAGCATATGCTGGTTTTTTCAACAGGGAAATAGGCTGGCAACATGCTAGAAACATACTAAAACATGCTAGCAACACTTAGCTAAGTGCTAAAGCATGCTATTAACACCATCAAAGAGGAAGTTTTTGTAACTCATGCATATAATATCCAATCTGCCTCAAACTTCACATGTTTGATTGGAGTCCTGGCCTGAAGAGATCTACATGCTCATATTCGGTAAAGGTTATAGCAAACAGGGAAATAGGCTGGCAACATGCTAGAAACATACTAAAACATGCTAGCAACACTTAGCTAAGTGCTAAAGCATGCTATTAACAAAGAGGAAGTTTTTGTAACTCATGCATATAATATCCAATCTGCCTCAAACTTCACATGTTTGATTGGAGTCCTGGCCTGAAGAGATCTACATGCTCATATTCGGTAAAGGTTATAGCGCCACCTACTTGCCACATGAAATGAAATGTTTAACTCTGTGATGCTCTATTAGCAATACAGTAAAATATGCCATTGTGTGCTAAACATGCCAGAAACATACTTAAATATGCTAGCAATACTTACTAAGTGTTAAAGCATGCTATTATTACCATGAAACAGGAAGTTATTGTAACTCATTCATGCAATGCCCAATCTGCCCCAAACTTCACACATTTTATAAGAACCCTCGCCTGAACACATCTAAAAGCCAATATTCAGTTATAATTATAGCGCCACCTGCTGGCAACAGGAAATGACTTGTTTCGCAGTAACTTTAACATGCAATGCCTGATCTGCCCTAAGCTTCACATGTTTGATAAGAGTCCTCGCCTTAACACATCTTAAGCCCAATATTTTGTTATGATCATAGCGCCACCAACTGGCAACAGGAAATGACTTGTTTCGCAGTAAATTAAACATGCAATGTCTGATCTGCCCCAAGCTTCACACATTTGATAGGTGTTCTGTCCTCAACACATATCCATGCCCATATTCAGTTATAGTCATAGCGCCACCTGCTGGCAACAGGAAATGACCTGTTTCGCAGTAACTTTAACATGCAATGCCTGATCTGCCCTAAGCTTCACATGTTTGATAAGAGTCCTCGCCTTAACACATCTTAAGCCCAATATTTTGTTATGATCATAGCGCCACCAACTGGCAACAGGAAATGACTTGTTTCGCAGTAAATTAAACATGCAATGTCTGATCTGCCCCAAGCTTCACACATTTGATAGGTGTTCTGTCCTCAACACATATCCATGCCCATATTCAGTTATAGTCATAGCGCCACCTGCTGGCAACAGGAAGTATCATGGTTAAACCTGTTATGGACGCCTAGCAACATATTGAATAGTGTCAGCAAGTGCTAAATAGACTGGCAACATGCTAGAAACATACTAAAACATGCTAGCAACACTTAGTTAAGTGCTAAAGCATGCTATTAATGGAGTGAAACAGGAAGTTACTGTAACTCGGGTATGCAGTGTCCAATTTGCCCCAAAATTAACAAGTTTGATAAGCGTCCTGTCTTGAACACATCTACATGCCTGTATTCGATTATAGTCATAGCGCCACCTGCTGGCAACAGGAAGTGACATGGTTAACACTGTTATGGACTCCTAGCAACATAATAAAAAGCGTCAGCAAGTGTTAAATAGGCTGGCTACATGCTAGAAGCATGTTAAAACATAGCTAAGTGTTAAAGCACACTATTAATGCAGTGAAACAGAACGTTTCTGTAACTCATGCATACAATCTAGCAACATAATAAAAAGCGTCAGCAAGTGTTAAATAGGCTGGCTGCATGCTAGAAGCATGTTAAAACATAGCTAAGTGTTAAAGCACACTATTAATGCAGTGAAACAGAACGTTTCTGTAACTCATGCATACAATCTCCAATCTACCTCAAACTTCACATGTTTGATTAGAGTCCTGGCCTGATGACATCTACATGCTCATATTTGGTTATAGTTATAGCACCACCTACTGGCAACAGGAAGTGACATGTTTTACACTGTGATGCACTATTATCAACACAGTAAAATATGCCATTGTGTGCTAAACATGCTAGAAATATGCTCAAACATGCTAGCAACACTTACTAAGTGCTAAAGCATGCTATTAATACTATGAAACAGGAAGTTGTTGTAACTCATGCATACAATGCCCAATTTGCCCCAAACTTCACATGTTTGAGAAGAGTCCTGGTCTGAACTCATCTTAAGGCCAATATTCAATTATAGTCATAGCGCCACCTGTTGGCAACAGGAAATTTGCCACAAACATTTACCACTTTAAAAGCATATTGCCCAACGTTCGCTGTTCACCTATGGCCACCGGGTGGCGGTGAGCCCGGATGCGAGGGCCCTTTCATCGCTGCTTGCAGCTTTAATTTGATTTTACTTTTGTTAATGACTACATAAATTTAACATGGTTGATGAAAGTAGTGAAGCACAAAATATCTACATCTGTTTTCAACTCCAGAACTTCTTATTTGATTGTTTTGATTTCTTCTTCTTCTTCTTCTTCTTCCCCTCTTTCTCTCTCTCTCTCTCTCTCTCTCTCTTTTTTTTTAAATAAAGAACTATAACTTTTTATGCGCAAATATAATTATCTTCTAGACCTTCTTACTAAAATAGAAAGGCCGCGGAGTAAGTAAATAAATACATTTTAAATATAACATTTATAGAATGGCTAGATAATTATAATATTATTAAAAAATAATTACCTCAATCTTGAACATATTTAAATAGTGTATTTGAAAGCCCTATTTATTTCTTGTTTTTTCCCCCACAAACCCAGCATTGATCTATCCTTCCATCCCTCCATCCTTCCTAGTACTTTACATTGCTTGCAAGATCCTAGAAAAAAATGCAGTATAGTAAAGTCATAATTTTTGTTAGAATTATGTTGTCACCTACAGACAGCTAAGTCCACAACAAGACTGCACTGCCAAATGTGAAAATTCAAGATTCTTTGATTTTTTTTCGCATTTCTCCTCCATTTTCTGCTCTGGAGAGAGACAGTCTGTTTTAAATTCGCCTGGCTTTGCTTCAGAAAAGTCCTTGCTTCAAGCATTGTGTTCTTTTGAATTTGTGTTATGGCACATGTGAGCTGAAGGGAGACACTAGCTGCACCTGACATCCTGATCCCCATTAGCCCATTGAATGCCAAGTGCCATTTCGGAGATGCGATTAGACTTTTAAGGACGAAGGACAAAAAAAAAATGTCTGCAGAGAGGAAAATGTAAACTCTCCAGCATTTGTTTGACATGTGCTTCTCATCACAGATTTATTGGGTGAAAAAGCAAGGTTGATTGGATTTCCAGATTGACTAGAGATTAAACTAAGGCTTGTGTTAGCAGATGAATTTACCCTTCTTGCCGAGCCTGTTGACACTGTAATTAATTCATAACACACTGCCAATCAGATGTTTATTACCTGGAGAGACTTGAGAAATGACAGATCTTCACAACATGAGAGTCTCCTGCCTCAACATAGTGAAGGCTGTGTAAGGCTGGAGAAACCTTAAAAACTATCATTATGCTGTTGGCTAGGGGAAGTTTATGTATGTTGCTACCTGGTTTCATGGCAAAAACGTACCTGTGGGCACTTTTTCACGAGACATGAAATACATACCAATAAGTACATATCACTGGCCGTAGTATCTGGTCTAGAATAATTTTCTGTTTACTAGTGAAAAGGGACAAGCTGACTTCATGCAACTTCATCTTGGCTCCAGATGGCATGAAATCAATTTTGAATGTGATTTTTAAAAGAAATGCTAATGTTACTGAACTGATTTACCCTTACTTTAGTTCCAAAGTGCGTACAAATGAAACCAGTCAGGATATTTATATTGAAGACAGTGATGAAACAGTGAGGCAGTATGTGATTAAATAAGTCATATTTTGAATAAGGTGAATATTGTGATAAAAATAGCACAGATCATTCACCTCTATAATTGGTTTGATCTTATTTGTGGATCACAGTGAATCGTCTCATTTGTCATCTCAGTCTTTGAACCAGTGTATTTGACTGCACACCTTTTAAATGACTGTGTGCCTTTGAATCTCCATTGAAGACATGAGAAGAGCTTTCTAAGCCAGGGCTTCCGTTTTTTTTAGACCATGTACCCTTCCATACAACTGTTAGTGAACCAGCTATTTTTGTATTTGATTATTTTTAAATAACACTTTCATATTTTTATTGTTGGTGTGATAAAATAGTTTGGACTGCTGAACTATTTCTGTGTTTTTAATTGGATGGCACTCATGCTGATAGGCCGGTTAGAGACACTAATAAAGCAGAGAACAAACATAACTATAAACTTGAATTTGGCTCACACAGTTATTACATGCTCTGCTGGCAGTTCATCACCAAAAGAGTCCAAGCAGAACTTGCAAGTCTGTCCTATATTTATACTTAAAGTGAATTATTATAGTTGCTAATTTGGCTTTGTATGATGTTTGGTGATAGTTCTTAAATCAAAATATTTTTGGCAGACTATTTTAGAAAGAACACCAGGAGTCTCTTATATGCTTACCATGGCTGCATTTATTTGATCTGAAATACCATAAAACAGCAATGTTGTTTAATTATTTAATCCTTAATCATTTAAAATAACTATTTTTTTGTTGTTTTAATGTATTTTAAAATGTAATTTATTCATGTGATGGCAAAGCTGAATTTTTAGCATCATTACCCATTGTTACATGATCCTTCAGAAAACATTCTTATATAGTGATTTGCTGCTTAAGAAACATGTTATTTTTATCAATATTGAAAACACTTGTACTCATTAATATATATTATTCTTCAATGAACATAAAGCTCAAAAGGACAGTATTTATTTGAAAAGGAAATCTTTTGTAACATTGAAAATGTCATTTTACTCTCACTTTTGAGCAACTGAATATGTCATTGCTGAATAAAAGTGTTAAAAAGTATTACTGACCCCAAACTATATTATTATAATTTTTTTAAGACATGTGATGGCTTTGTGTAAGCAAAAGACTGAAATTACGTATTACAATTGTTATATAATAATATATATTTCTATATCTATAATATAATAAATGTTTTTCCCCATTCATACATGATAATTATCTAAAGATGGCTTTGATGGAATCTCTGAAATGACCTGAGAATTCCACTAAAATGTCAACGTTTGTGGTGCAGGATAAAAGTGGCTAAGTTAAAAGTTTTCCTCATGAGGTTTCGTCTAAAAAGGCATGTACACTGAAATAATGTAATTCCTTATTATAATTATAACACAATTAATAAAAACATAACCCTGCTAATAGGACTGATGTAACTCCAAATCAAACATGTTTACTCAATGTGATTTCATTAGAAAGATTAGATTGATGAACTTGCAATGGCTCCAAGCATCCCTGTTGCTTTGCTTAATTATTTATTATTTAGAAAATGGCTTTCATTCAAACTGATTTAGAGTGTGCTAATTGCAGACACAGTCCCCCTGGAGCATGCTGGGGTTAAGTGGAGGAGCAAGATTGTGATTTCTGTAACATCAGTTTCTGAGCAAAGAAGAAACTATATCTGAAACTATATTACGCCTTCAACCAGTAGGCAAGCTGATGCTGTTATCATGTTTGTTTTAATTCACTCAAGATGAAATCTTTGATATTGCTGTGCAGTGATGAACGCCCAGCAGTGCGTGTGCTTCAGACCTGTTGGAATCAACCAATTACAATCAATACTTAAGAAAATGAGACGCTGTTCTCTGCCCTGCTGTTACTTAATTCTGTCGAAATTAACTTATTGATTGTTTCCATTTTGCAGTTAAATGACTAAGGCTTTTTTTTCATCTTCTCGTGTGATTTGTGCAGGAGAAACCTTTCCATCCATTTAAAGACAAACAGCAAGCGAACACTGTTTTTTTTATCCTTTCTTTCTTTTTAATATTTGCTGGACTTTGTTTTATTCAATAGTTTCTGTAGCAAATCTTGCTTTTTTTTTAATTCACAGAAATTTGCATCCGCTTATCAGGTGCGCATTATGAAATCCACACTTAGATGTTAGACACATAAAACCCAGATAATTGCGTCTAAGTGCTAAACTGAGCATATTAAGCCAAAATACTCTTAAAAAGCCTCATTAACGGTTAAAGTACATAAAAGTACATTAAAGGTTTAGACAGCTTTTTTTTGTAAATGCAGTAAGAAGCCGATAACAGTCTTCTGCTGCGTAATTGTATTAATGTAGCTTTTACTGAAGCCATTAGGCTGACTTTTCCTTCCCCACAGATGTGCTACTGTCAACCCGAGCATGATTCAAACAGTCGGAACTTATTTAAATGTCAAGGTTTTGTTTGTTTCCTAGTTGCTTTGAATTTTAAGATGATTTTTCATCATCCAGAGGACTTAGAGCCAGAACGAGCCTGTTTGAGCCAATTTAGTGCATAATCTTATCACTACCCGGGCCAGCTCCTTAATGAAATCCATAAGACGTGTGTTGTACATGTGCCGAGACCATATCAGTCATACTTCCGCAGATGTCTGCCATGCTTGGATTGCTGTTGTAATATGTAGAGCTGTCATAATAATGTTCTTTATTCCAGCTGATGATAATATCCGTTCCTATTGATGAATCCTGGGGACTTGTGATTGAGCGGAGCAGAGGACTAGATCCAGCTCATTGTTCACTTTACACAAAAAAAGACACCGGGGAGAGGGAACCCAGTCAGGCATAAAAGTCATTTGAGAGAGAAATGCAGCTTGTCAAATACTTCACACAATTACCCAAGGAACAAGTACTGGGACAGGACATGCTCGATCTTCCTATTTCTTAAGCCACTTTCACACTTTCCGTGCCATTCGCTGCATGACTTTACACACGTTTTTCAGGGAGTCCTTTATATTGGTCATACGATCAGGGATGGATTAAAATATGGTGTTGTTGTAGGTCTGTAAAAATGTTAAAGTGCCATATCCATTACTGGCCAGGTCCATGGCATTATATGAACCATTATAATTGTGTCGATTCTGTGAATCCCTCTTAAAACCATATTTCCACTGACTTGAGAGCTGTGCATTACTGCATAACGTGCCCATAATTAGGCATGTGATGTACAAAGTAATGTACACTGTAAAAAAACAAATAAAAAAATGTGACATTTATGGTAAAATACTGGCAGCTGTGGTTGCCATAACTTTACAGTTAAAAATATAACAACATTTAAGATTTTACAAACTTAACTTAAACTTAAAAAAACTGATATAATGTTACTATACCAACCTGCTGAGGTATTAATATCTGTTTTGTAACATTGTAATACACTGATAACCGCCAAAAAATAGATGGAGTTGAAAAAGTCACATCTTGAATCAAAGTTAATCTCAAACAGATTTTCCACAAGATGAGGAGGGAAATATTGATATGTATAGAAGGTGCACACTGTGTCATTCACACATATACTAAACACCATCATGGTAACATGCATGATACTAAAATAATGCAGTAGCCTAAACATTAATTTAACAACATTAGATGCAAGATAAAACCTTAATGTACACAATTGAAAAGAAAAACGAAGAAGAAACGTCATGCAGGGAATTATGGGAATGTCAGTTTACGTTTTTTTTCACTGTAAATTTTATAATGGTCCTTTTTCATTTACAAAACCGTAATTTTAACAGTATTTTAACCTGAAATTGTTAAATGTAATTACAGATGTTCACTGTATATAGTATGGAAACTTACTGTTAACCAATTAACAGGTTTTTACTGTAGCATTTTTTTTTTCAGTATTTTAGAAAAATCTTGATAATTTTTTACAGTGTACATGAAACATAATTCATGTAAGTTAATATTATAATAATTTAATATTAAAAAACATTTTTATTGGTAACATTGGTATTATTATTAATTTCATTATTATAATACTCAAATTACTTTGGATGAGAAAATATGTTCTTGCAGTTTAGAATTTTGTTGAATTGAGTTTTGAACACCTCAGCAATTCTCTTTTTGTCATTCCCCCACAAAACTGCATTTTCTGTAGTTCAAGCCTCTTGGCAATCCTGTTCTTCACGTGTTTTATCCACCACTTGTCAGTTTCCAAATGGCTTGTATTCCACAGATTAGCTTCATCATATTAATTCCTCATCTGTTAACCTGAAGATGTCAACACCTACTGTTAAAAAAGCAAAAATAACACCTATCCCCTATGCAGTTAGCATGTCAGCCTTCCAGGTTATTTCCACATCCGAATATATATTTAGTATTTTTTTCCCTGAAAGTCTGCTTTGAGACTGACCTTGAGAAGGCATCCATATGCATGAAGGCTGAGTGTCATAATGAACGTCTTGAGCGTGAGAGATGGGACGGGGGCTCCAGAGAGATTTAAAGAGGAAAGGTCAAACGCACATGAGACTCCAATCTGATCCCAAACGTGTTTTCTTTCTCCTGTCGATAGAGCCTCATCTGTAATGACAATGTGTGTTAATAACTCAATACGTAAATAACTTCTCACTGGAAAGATCTGAGAGAGTCTTTCAGGTTGTATGAAGAATAGCAATGTCATCTTTCTTGAGGCGCTCTCCATCTCTGGAGAACGTTCATAGGGAGGCCAGGTAGCACGAGAATGCCTTGTGATAGCTCGTCTGTTCTTTGCCCAAGCTATCCCTGTGAACCCTGTCCAACTTAATCTTCCAGTACTGTTTTTCCGTGGAGAGCAGATCAGTAGCTGTGTGAAGCACTGACGGCTTGGCTGGATGTTTGGTCAACCTCTCTCTGCTTCCTTTCCATGGCACTGCACACCCCAGCCTTGGTTAAAAGTGAATGGTGGAGGAAGAGAAGAAACTTCAAAGTGAATTTGGAAATCTGAAACCGACAAGATGGAACGGTTAAAGAAAGTTAACCGAGAAAGTTAAACCAAGACATAGGTAGCCCGTATGACTCATACTCAAGTGTGATAGCTTTGTTTGAAGTCATAATTCACAGGCTATCTAGCCGTTATATACCAGAGAATGGATTTAGGAGATTTTGATTGGCTAGATTTACTTAAATTGATGTGGGTATTAAACTATTAATAGGACAAACTGACATAAACGGTTACTGTAATATACATAACATAATTATCATAACATAATTGACATGACGACAATCAATAAACCAGAGCACCGACCAATTCGTTTCAAATGTGATTATGTAGCTTTCTGTTGGTTGCCTGGAGTCTAGCATTTGACTCTAGGAATTCTAGCTAATTCTAGGAATTAGCATTTGAGTCTAGGAAGTGAACTACTTCCGTTCTTTTTAGTGTAAACTATAGAGATGCTCAATGTATCAGTACTTTATTGGATATTTTACAGCCAAGTAATTTATAGTAATTTATTTATTATATTTATTAATACTTAATATATTTAATGAATTATTATTACTTAATCTTAGCAAATACTATTACAAATGTAAAATTATAATATTTAGCAATTGAATTTAATCTACTAAATAATTCCTAATTATTTATTATAGTTATTATTATTTAATGTGTTTATTGTGAATTATTATTTTACCTAATCTTAGAAATTAGTAGTAATACTAAAATTAGTACATTCATCAAATGTAGCAACTTTATTTAGTAATTAATAATTTTATTGCTGTCCGTCAATATTGAATATTTGTATTTTTAACTGTATATTTAATTTCTCATATTTTTATTATCTAATGCCGACTTAAAGTTAATCTTTAAAAACACTAATGATTTAATGACATTGTTAAATATAATCTTTCACAATTCTCAAAAGGGATATTAATGTTTCATACTCTACATTATAATACTGTAATGCCTAAATTCACTTGTAGTATTTAAAATGGTTTTTATTATTATTATTATTATTATTATTATTATTATTATTAATTTAAACAAAATTGATAATAAAATTTGATAAGCTATTTATTGATTATTGACCATGACATGAAAATAATTGTCTGCTTATTGGTATCGGCGACAATTTTAATATTGATGCATTTCTTATATGCAAGTCTAAAAACTTCTCATTCATTTATCCCCTGTAATCAATTTTCTGAGGCCATCTCTTTCAAAGTTGTGATTTGTTTTGCCTTTGTTTCCACCCTGCACCAAAGAAACATGTGCAGTCATCACTTTCTGCCTTTCATTAATCATAGGGTTGTGTTGCTCAGCGCTGCTGGATGACCCCGTGGCCCCGGCAGGATCTTTGTGGCCCCTACTGTAATATTTCTAATTAAGCTTGTCCTGCTGTATTAGGCTGCTTTGCATTTAACTCCGCTCAAGAGCAGGAGCTCCAGGAGCTGGCCAGACTTTCTCCCCTCACCTTGGAAAACTGAATAGAGGCCATCACGTTCATGCTGCAGCTGGGTTTTCAGGAGTGTCGTCTCTAGGGAAGAGCAGGAGAAAGACTAAAGACAGCCTTCTTTCAGAGAAATAACTCCTGTGTCAAATTCAGTGCTGTTATGAATTACCCGTTTATTGTCTAACAGTACAGTGTGGAAGATT